>NW_015119481.1:0-3039 GCF_001443285.1 Poecilia latipinna
ATGTCAAACTGCAAGTGTCCCATCTCACAACCAATTGTCCATATATAAAACTCCCAAGATGGATGTAACTGATCTTATGATGAGTTGTGACCACACAAATGGTAAGAAATGGACTTTGAGGGTACCAATTACAGATTTGGCTTTGGCCAATAGCTGGCTATTGTACTATAAAGACCTCTGTGTGGCACACCAAGAAGCATGTCTTGCAGTTTTGCATGGAAGTAGGCAAAATTGTCTCGACTTAGCTTGATGATAACTGACTTAGAGTGGGAATTGGACCCAGACATTTTACTCCAATGGATAAAGCACCCAGTGAAGGCATTGCTCCATGCCTCAGTCCCTGGAATGGCTAATGTCCATATGCCAAAGGCAGCAAACTTGAAAAATGCAATGCAGAATACAAGTGTCATGAATTGGATTGAGGGGCGGTGAGGAAGATGTCGTGGGACCAGGTTGAGATAAAAAAAAATTGATTTTAATGAAAAAGGTATCCAAAATGGTTCCAAAACACAGGCAGCACAATTGAGCGGACAGTAAAGCTCTCACACTGATAGCACTGGCTAATAAGGAACATGTGATACATGGACAGACTGGAACTACAACTTAGACAAGGACCTGATGACAAAGGAGCACAGGTGGGTTTAAATAAAGAGGGGATTATCAGGGAATGAGACACACCTGGGAACAATAAAGGTGAGGACAGGACAACATGGAGACTCACTAGAGGAAAAACCCAACACAAAAAAATAAAATCCAACAAAAACCACATCAAAACAAATTGAGTGCAGTTTTATTTGCAAGGTGCTCTGCTTACAGGCAGATTACAATTGTTACAAAGCTGTTTACAGATTACTGTAAGCATGATCCCATAAGGGGAAAATAGTTTGAAGTAGATTAAGATTGAATTAAATGTTTCAAGTACCATAGCATATTCAGAAATTGAAATTAACTGTTTAGAACAGCAGCAATGCAATTTACTTTGAGGGATTTTACTTTAGGGACTTATGTCCTCCCATACCTGTCAGTAGTACTTTGAATGGGACACATTACTGAAACAGTCACTACTGTGTATCATTTTGTTTCTGAACTCAGAAATGATACTAATGTGAAGAGAAACTAAATTAATCAATTGTGAGAATGTTGTCTGCAATTTAAATTGAGTGTCCTCATGTGGACATAATTTTTCTCAACTACATCATGTAAAACGAATTTTATATTTTGGCTAATTGGGAGCTAATTATTGCAAAAATCAAAGGATTTAATAATACAAGACTTCAGGTCTTAGGAGGTTAAGGCCATTTAGCAGACCTTTAAGGTGAAGATTTCCTGAAATTAACATTCATTCCTTTTGCAGTTAGGAGTGGAACTCTAAGATTGAAGACAGAATACCAGTTGGTGTGCATGTTGTGTGTCTGAGGCTATTCCTCATAGAAGACTGGACTGCATTTAAGACTCCTGAGTCCTAGAGTCACCTTTCCCATGTGCTGTTCCTATAGGCGGAACCTGGGAAGGCTGATACATACCGTGCCCCTAGTTTCAAAAACACGCTATCCGTTAACACCGCAAGGTGGAACTAGCATGCCCAGGAAGCAGAAGCGTTCTCCGTTGATTCTCTTTTGGTCTGGGTTGAGTACCGATGGTCTGCTTGGTGGGGGGTACTGACTCACCTTTACCAAGCTAGCCAACATGAACTGTGTACCAGCAGACCTCCACAATGTTGTTACACCTCCCCATGCCACAGTGCCACCTAGAGGAATGAACAAAAGCAGCCAAAGGAAAGTATCACCACCCAGCCATCCTCCCAAGGAAGGAAGGAGAACCTGGACCAGCTACAGGAAACTGCAGCCTTCCAGGTCTCCAGGCACCTGCTGAGATTGATCACCCCAGTATGAGTAAATAGTCATTCTAGTGCCATCATACACCGCAAGACCTCTAGAATGATCAGTAGTATTATGTGATCCAAAAAGGGTACATAACCACATTAACTTACCCAAAGCTGCCACCATAGGCTGTGTGCTCTATGATCAGCAGGCAGCAGTTCAACAAAATGCACCCCATTCTGAGTCATGGTGTTGATTTTCTACATGTTTCCAAGTTCATTCTAAGTCATCCAGTTCAACAGCTGAGCTCATTCTGATCGCAACAGTATATGGTTTGTTAAGGTTTCCAGCAAAAACAGTTGAACTACAAGCTACAATTTAAAGCCCCACCATGCAATGCATTCTGGGAAATGCTGAAATGCTGACAGACATTTTAAAGGCCATTTCTGATGTTCAGAATGGCTTTTACACACATTTTTGGCACATAGCAGAAGCTCAGAGATGAGATTTGAATCTGAGCTGTGATTTCTGTCTTAAAAACTGAGTTTGAAGACAAAGGAAATCAAATAAAACATGGTTAAAAGAGTAGATGCTTAAAACCAAAGTCCAGTCTTCAGAGCAGCAAATCCTTCATCCAACAGAGGCTCGGAGATGGCATTTTAAAAGTGAAATGTGATTTATTTCAAAAACAGTTCAAAAACAAATAAAAATGTAATAAAATCTGGCTAAGATGAAGTAAGAGGCTACTGAGGTTAGGGTTAAAAACCAGCTCTATAGGACATTCCTAGCCAGACTGACTAGGCAGACAAATGTATGGGAGTCTTTAGCTCAGACGACCAAATGTGGTGGGTACCTACGGAGGCTTGGAGGGAGCATAGAAAACCAAGTTTGGTGAAAAGATCACTTATAATTTTGGAGTTATTTTGAGTGAGCAGTTCTTCAAATGAATGGAGGTCAATGGCAGCTCTGTCAAGGGAAGGAGCCACACCGACCAAATTAGGAGGGTATGTGAGGCCCCTTCCACATATTATCTATGCCAAGAATGTCCCACCTACCATTTTTTGTTTATTTTGTTTGCTCTAATGTGAAAGTGGGTTTCATCCTATAACCCTAAGCCTCCACTAGATGGCAGCATAAGACTGTCATTGAAAATGGAACGCTCCAAACAAGCCCAACCCAGATCAAAACCTAATCAAATGAAACAGACCAACAAATATTA
>NW_015119482.1:0-1030 GCF_001443285.1 Poecilia latipinna
GGGGGAGGTGGGGGACATTGAGTCTGAATGGACCATGTTCCGTACCTCCATTGCCGAGGCGGCTTATCGGAGCTGCGGCCGCAAGGTTGTTGGTGCCTGTCGCGGCGGCAACCCTTGAACCCGTTGGTGGACACCTTCAGTGAGGGATGCTGTCAGGCTGAAGAAGGAGTCCTCTCGGGCCTTTTTGGCCTGTGGGACTCCAGAAGCAGCTGACAGGTACCGGCGGGCGAAGCGACATGCGGCTTGGGTGATCCCGGGTGTGGGAGGAGTTTGGAGAGGCCATGGAGAAAGACTTCCGCACGGCTTCGAGGCGATTCTGGGCCACCATCCGGCGTCTCAGGAGGGGGAAGCGGTGCAGCACCAACACTGTTTATAGTGGGGATGGTGTGCTGCTGACCTCAACTCGGGATGTTGTGGGCTGTTGGGCAGAATACTTCGAAGACCTCCTCAATCTCACCAACATGCCTTCCGTTGAGGAAGCTGAGCCTGGGGACTCTGGGTTGGGCTCTCCAATCTCTGGGGACGAGGTCGTCGAGGTGATTAAGTAGCTTCTCGGTGGCAGGGCCCCGGGGGTGGATAAGATCCGCCCGGAGTTCCTTAAGGCTCTGGATGTTGTAGGGTAGTGTTGGCTGACGCGACTCTACAATATCGCATGGACAACGGGGGCAGTTCCCTTGGATTGGCAGACTGGGGTGGTGGTCCCCCTGTTCAAAAAGGGGGACCGGAGGATGTGCTCCAATTACAGGGGGGTCACACTCTTAAGCCTCCCTGGTAAGGTCTATTCAGGGGTCCTGGAGAGGAGGGTCCGTCGGATAGTCGAACATTGGATTCAGGAAGAGCAGTGTGGTTCTGGTTCTGGTCGTGGAACACTGGACCAGCTCTACACCCTCAGCAGGGTCCTGGAGGGTGCATGGGAGTTCGCCCAACCAGTCTACATGTGTTTTGTGAACTTGGAGAAGGCGTTCAACCACGTCCTTGGGGAGTCTTGTGGGGGGGTCCTCCGGGAGTATGGGGTACCGGGCCCTTTGAT
>NW_015119482.1:6895-9933 GCF_001443285.1 Poecilia latipinna
GAAATTATAAGTCAATTAAGCTCCAGTTCCTGCTGTCTGGATGTCCTACCCACACATTTCTTTAAGAAAGTCCTGCCTGTCATTGCTAATGATCTGATCCAAATAGTGAACTCATCGCTCTCTTCAGGTGTTTCCCCCAGGCTTTGAAAACAGC
Source organism: Poecilia latipinna (assembly GCF_001443285.1). NCBI lineage: Eukaryota > Metazoa > Chordata > Actinopteri > Cyprinodontiformes > Poeciliidae > Poecilia > Poecilia latipinna. Next base: position 7,050 of record NW_015119482.1, read on the forward strand.
AGTTATCAAACCACTGATAAAAAAGAACAATCTGGACAAACACTGGGTGCCTTTAAATCTCAACTTAAAACCCACCTGTTCAGAGTTGTTTATGGCTAAAGTAGGGTTAGAGGGTGGGTTTTGATGTGTTTGATGTTTTTAATGTTTTTATCTTTTCTTTTTATCTATTTATTAATTTCTTTTTATTTCTCTTTCTCATTGTTTCCGAAAGGTTAGAGTCCTTGTCAAACGGCGTTTTGATTTAACGAAAATATCTTGAACTTGCAGTGGATGGCCAGTAGATGGCAGTGTATTTTACACTACACCAGAGTCCACTTTAGTGGTTTGTGTGCATTTACAAAATAAAAACCCATATAAACACAAGAAAATTATTTTTGAATAGCTGTCCACTGCACGCTATGCATGAAATGTGTTATTATGCATAGTCTCAGGTGGTAATAGGGAATCATGAAATATATTTGGAGTCCAGAAATTTGTGAAGTCAAGATCCTACCTGAGACAGAGCGAACTTAGTTTCTGTGAGTTCAGGACATATTTGAATTATTATTTCAAAAAATGTTTAAATGATTTCATGTGGCATGTTGTAATGAATATTACAGCAAGGCTGCAGACAGTAAAACAAATAAATGGTTTTAATACACTTTATGTTTAAGTCACATTCATGCAGCAGCCCACTACCGGTCAAGGACTAACACAACGTGTTGAAAATTATTTTTATACAGCAGTAGGACCAAGTCAGTGTTTTGAAAGTCTCATGTCTGAAACGTTGAATTTCAAGTCCTTTCAAGTTTTTTCTTTTTTTAAAAACCTGTAATATGTTGAGTGTAAATGATAGATCATGTGATCTCTTTAAAATCTGTGTTTATGTCAAATCTTGATAAAACAGGCAGTTCAACACAAAATATATAAAAGAAAAATCATCATTTTAAAATGACTAATTTCACCTCTTGGTATTGATAAAGACATGTTGCACGAATAAAGTTTGTCAGAATCAGTAACCAAGACACATGTTGTTGTAGTTCACCCATTTTCCCCTCTGTCCACCACCCAGGTCTGTTTACAGTTTCAGGACCCGACTAAAATCCCAGCATCGTTACATTGAGAAATAACGAGCTTTGGTTAAATATAAAACAGGGTTTAGTGCAGAAAATCATCAAATGTTTCCACGTCACCCAAATGGATCAGATACAGAGCAGATTCACCGTCCAGCTGAGCTCCACTCAGCTCACCTTAGGGGAGACACCAAGTGAAGATTGTAGAGCGAGTTCTGCTTTATTTTCTCCTCATTCTGCTTCCTCTCCAATGTGTTTCCTGCCTTCATCAGTTTTTCTTGTGACTGTCGTCAGTCTTAAATGTTGTGGTTATGTCAGCCTGTAGTCGTGTACGAGAGCAGATAAAACAGAGAAAAGACAAAGTCCCTTTGTCCATAACAGAGTGTTCCTTATGAATTTATTGTAACATTTCTTGTTTATAAAATCACAAGATTCATAGTTTCTTTTACAAAGGACATTTTAGTTACATTAGTCTTTTTGTTTTTCATAGTGTGGCAACAGGGCTTTTTTCTATTTTTTTGTATTTGTTTTCCTTACTTTGAACTTTGTTAGCACATTAGCTCCACTTGACACCAAACTAAGTTTTAGCCACATAAAACAGATGTTTTTATTTTCCGATAAGCAGATGAATATATAATCATGTCTCTAATTAGTCAAATCACAAACTGTTACTCGCTGGTAAATTTTATTTTTATCAATGTAACAATGCTGGGATTTTAGTAAGTTCTTTCTGAACCACAATAAAAACTACCCTTGTTAGAAAATAAAATGGCAAGAATGGACGTTTTCCTTAAATCTTCAAGCTACAGACAAAAATATTGCATATTGTATATCTATAGTCAGAGTAATGATGTCAGTAAATACCTGACAAAATATTGCCACTGATGCATGACGTTCACTTTAGTGGACAGGTGATCATTTGTAATTTCTCCAAATACAAAGTTGTTATTTGGAAACTACATCAATAGTTTTAGTCTTTAGGTGTTGCTTCATGTCATAATATAATTTTACCTGCAAGAGTTTCTACAGTAGAAAGAGGGACTGGATATTCCTGAGTGGGTCGGCATGCTTTCTCATCTGTCTGCCATTCTGGATTTAACTAAAGTGTTTTGAACTTCCAGTGGATGGCCAGTAGATGGCAGTGTATTTTATACTACACCAGTGTCCACTTTAGTGGTCTGTTTGCATTTACAAAATAAAAGCCCACATGAACACAAGAAAATTACTTTTGGATAGCTGTCCATTGCCAACTATGCATGAAATGGATTATATATATAATGCATGGTCTGAGATGATAACAGGACGGTGTTTCTCAGTCATGAAAGATATTTTTTTAGATAGGCACCAGGACCCCTCTTGAAAACCTCTGGGCTTCACTGAAGATCAACTTTTGTATATTGTCATTTATTATGTAATGATTAATTGGAACACATCATATTTATTTCAAGGCTGATTGAGAGTAACATCTGCATTTGTTTAATAGTTTAAATGTTGTAGCTTGATTTGAGCCTTTTGCTAACAAAAATAGTCACTTTGACCCTAAATGCTGCTGTTCAGCTTCTTGTGTTCACAAATGCATCAAAGCAATCAAGAAAACCTGTAAAAGTAAAGAATCATGGGTGATGAACATGTTAGTTTGCGACCAAAGATCAGACTGGAACCAGCAATTTTAGAGCTCTGAATTCTTTCTTTATGCAGCTCTTCAAACATTTCAATCCATTTTACAGCATAACATGCATTCAATCAACAGGAGGGAGAGACTCCCTCTGATCTGAACCACCTGGCTTTTAAGGGATTGGTTCCCATCCATCCATCCATCCATCCATCCATCC
>NW_015119483.1:0-3030 GCF_001443285.1 Poecilia latipinna
AGCAGCATTGATAATCTCAAACAAATGTTACATTTATATAACTGTAGTCTGTGTTAAAATATTAGCATTATGGGCTCCTGAAGCCCTGGGGCCTTATGAAGCCGCTGACATAAATTGGATTAAACAGAAGTGCAAATAATTAACATTCATTTTAATTGTATTTTTAAAATTGTTTTTAAGACTGGTTGTGGGTTTAAATAGAGTTTCACTGGTGATGTTTTCCCATAACATATAATTAGTAATAATTTTACATTTCCTGTCTACTATAATACAAAAACACGGTGGACCGCCTCAGCGGCCCGACCACCGGGCTTAGAAAGTTTTCTGGGGGAAACCCTGTGAAGTGAGTGTTCAGTCCTGGAATGACAGTCATTATGATGCATGGAATGATGCATGACTTTAATCTGATTATTGGATTGTAAATAGTTACGCGTTAGAATGCTTGTTACTGAAACAAGGGGCCATATTAGGAGTAACGTATTACTGATGTGTTTATGGCACAATTCTTTGACATTACTGCTCAAGCTATTTATGGATCTGTCAGGTTTCCAATGACAGACTCGTTCCTACGCCCTTGGTGACCTGCATCAAAATGTCCAGAGATCACAAACCATCATGCCTGAAATTTCTACACATTTATCCTGTGCAGCTGGCCTACACAAGACCGCTAAGTTAAGAATAGTACCTTTTCTGTTCAATCAGCAGTCACACTGATCATAAATCATGTGTTGCCCGTGATTCCTTTTTCTGTTTTGGTCTTCTTAATCAACCTGCATGAAATATTACAAATTCATTTTGGTATTCAACTAAGTACTGATATTATTTTAACATTAGGATTGTAGAAAACACCATTATCAATTTTAGAATGATATATGTGCACTATGTTATTGTTAATTTGTGTTTCTGAAAACCACTGTTCTAGATTTGACAGGAATTTAACAGACAATTGCATGTGTTGAGGGGATTAGATAAAAGGTTGATAAAGAAACAAACAAATGAAAGAACAAAATGCCATTTTTTAGTTAGAAATGGTTTATATATTATATGTTGGGCTAATTACACATTCAGTCGATCTGCTATTTGCTATTATAGTGGCAGTCTTCTTTCTTTAATATAAAATGGTTCAATTCCTCATTGTCATTCATCAAAATATGTTTCTTGTTTGATGTGTGAGATATGATGCAATTTATCTGGCATAACATCAATAAATCTGATGTTCATGGTCTCTTGAAGAAATCTGAATTACTTTAGTAATTTAGTAATTTAGTCAACAGTCGCAGCTGATGAGCCTGGTTTGGTCTTAGTGAAACAGATAAAGCCAGGTGCTATGTCAAGGCTGGCCTTATCAATTACCCTGGATTTTGTAATCCTGCTGTTGTAAAAGAGCTTCTCATGGATTCAGATATCACCCCCTGTTTGCAAAACAGCAGTTCTGGACTCCAATGCAGTTCAGGGCTGAACTCCCCCACCCCCTCGCATGCAGTGGGGTACCACCACCACTGCATGCTAGTGGAGGTGGCTCATCAGAAGGGATGAGTGGAGGTTGGTACCCCACAGAGGATTCAAAAAGGGAAAGGCCATTTACCACTTATCGGATGCATACCGAAAGAACGAGGTCACAGATACAAGCAGCAGAAATGGATTTTCTCCGTAGGGTGTCTGGGCTCTCCCTTAGAGATGGGGTGAGATGTCATCCAGGAGGGACTCAGAGTAGAGCTGCTGCTACTTCATGTTGAGATGAGCTAGTTGAGGTGGCTCGGGCATCTGGTTAGGATGCCTCCTGGATGCCTCCCTGGTGAAGTGTTCCAGGCACGTCCCACCGGGAGGAGGCCCCAGGGAAGACATAGGACATGCTGGAGGGACTATGTTTCTTGGCTGGTCTGGGAATGCCTTGGGATTCGCTTGGAGGAGCTGGAACAAGTGGCTGGGGAGAGGGAAGTCTGGGCCTCCCTTCTTAGGCTCCTACCACCGCGACCCGACCTCAGATAAGCAGAAGAAGATGGATACAACGCATCCAATGTCTCCTATGCACCGTAAATCAAACATGGTGTCGAACTGAAAATCGTAAATCGATCTAAATCAGCTTTTATCAAATTGCTATCAACACGCACTTTTAGCAAGTTACTTGGAATTTGTGGTTGAAAAACCCCGTAACTCATTCTACTTGAACTGGATTAATTTAGAAATGTATGTTTTTGATAATTGTGCTTTTTTTCTGTGTAAATGTCCACCGTAGAGGGGAGAGGACATCCAACGATCCTCTGAGCTGCCTTTGCAATCCTCTGGAGCCTCATCCTGTCTGTAACAGTAAAGCTGCTGTGATGCTACTTGTCAGCAGGCTCTTGATGGATAAGCGGTAGAAGGTCAACAGAAGCTTAGAGTTTAGTTTGTGCTTCCTGAGGACTCGCATTAAGTGAAGCTACTGCTGAGTGTTCTTGATGACTGATGTGATGTTGTCAGTCCAGTATTGGTTGGCAGAGATGAGGATGCCAAGAAACATGAAGGTGTGGACCCTCTCCACCCTCTCGCCATTGATGTAGAACACACAACCATGTGGGGAACCGATGCTAAGTTTGTGGACAGAGGAGAGATGGGGAGTCTGGGATTGTTTTGTGAGTAAATCCTTTATCCAGGGACATGTGAGAGGAGGAAGGCAAAGAGTGATCAGTTTAGTGATCTGTCTGGGAAGTTCAGTCTTCAGTTGAAGACTGAACTTGAATGCAGTAGAGCAGGAACAATGTAATGTTGCCTCACATTTCTGATTTACTATCTCAGTTTGACCATTAGTCTGTGGATGAAAATCAGAACATAGTGCCACCTTGACCCCTAGGGCATTGCAAAACCCGTTGCAGATGTAAACTGGGGATCCCTGTCAGAGAGCATCTCCATCGGGGTCCCATGGATCATGAAAAAACATGCTTGATCAGGAATGAGCAGTTTCAGCCAAAGTTTGACAGAAACATTTAAGAGAGACTGAATGTTCAGCAGGGCCGTGCAGAGACCACTAAAGGGGCAGGTGCTCAAAAAAGA
>NW_015119484.1:0-3026 GCF_001443285.1 Poecilia latipinna
GGAGACACAGCAGGGAGTGTGTGGGGAAAAGTACGACTCAAGATTTGATATTGCAGTACTTGTATGCATCTGCTTATCGCTGCATTATTTCCCATACTGACTAGGCTGATCTGAGCTTAAGTGCGTTACTGTTCATTGTTACTTTGTTCTGCATGCAGCGGTTGTGTGTTCTGGGAGGAATGTTTTGTTTCAGTTCTTGATGCTCACTGACTGGTGTGGACGCGTAAAGTTCGTCTCCATTGGCGTTAGAGCATTTTAACTATCCAGTTGTACTCCGGTTCCATTATCTTCAAAGAAGATCGACATTATTCCCTCCTGGAGTGGTTATTATCCTGCACCTTTACAATCCATCCGTGGCCGTCGTAACAACTGGTGTCAGAAGTGGGATTGTTCCGGACCGGATTCAAGACACAGAAGGACGTCTTGGGTGCTTCGGATGAATCGCTCCAGTAAAAGTAAGGCGGAGGACAAAAAGAAGGAAAAATACAGTCCAGAGAAATAAGCAAGCCAGTATTGAACTCCAAGACTGAAAGCAAGATTAAGCTGTGTAAACAGCGTATCTGTTCGTTTCGGTGAGAAACGTTAACTTGTTAGCAGTTACAAAAAAACAACAAAACAAAAAAACCGCTGTCAAGAAAAGTAATGGCCCCACTATAAAAACAATAGCCGGACGTGCCAAAGCCTAAAACAAAGCAGCAGAAGTGACTATTAAAAAAAATAATTATTATAATGGATGAAAATGACAAACTACTAGAAGCTCCAGCAGCACCTTCAGACCAACCTCCGCAAATGTTGTTGGACCATCAGTCAAAACGGTTAAAGCAACTGCTAACTCCAGTGCTACAGCACGTTGCAGCAGAGCAAAGAGAGACGTCTAGAGCAGTGCAACCAACAATAAGAAGCCAAATCCCGAATCATGGAACTACCCCTCCTCCCTTAATGTAGCAAGAAAACCCAGAAGCACCCAGTGTTCAACCACACACACCGTTTACTGTAGAATTGGAGGTAATTTGGCAAAAGTTACGTAATGCAGGCCCATCCAACACTTCAGCCATCCATGATCCAACTGTAAGGCGTAGAGTGGGAGACATACATCAGCGCTCATCTGGGACACATCCTATTTCACAGGATGCATATGGAGGATTTGGCCAGACTGAGAGTCGGCATGAGGTGGCAAGACAACCCCTACATGAAGCAGCCAAAGTTAAGCTGGCAACATATGACGGCAAAGAGGACTGGGACTCATTTTTGCTCCCCTTTGAACGTCAGGCTTGTAAATGTGGATGGACAGGGGCAGAGAGAGTAGATAAGCTTCATGAATGTCTCCATGGGGTTGCAATACATTATGTCTGCTTCTTGCCTGAACACATCCGTGAAGACTACACTCTTGTCAAGGAGCAGCTTACTCAAAGATTTGGAGTAAAAGACCCCCTCACCACTGTTCACAGGAAGCTGGGAGAACTGCGTCAGTGCAAAGAATCACCAGCAGAGTTTGCAGAGGAAGTGCGACGCCTGGTGACTTTGGCATATCCAGGAACAGATTTATTACTCCAGGACCAGCTGGCAACTGATGTCTTCCTGAAAGGCCTAAGGAACCAAAAAGTAGCTTATGAAGTAATGAATCGTGACCCTCCATCATTGGCTGAGGCACAAAAGCTTGCTGAAGCCAACGAACATAATTTTAAAGCAACTCTGGGTCATGAGGCTGAGATGAGAGCAGGGAGGGCCTGGCTTATTTCCTGGGCTGTTGAAGGTGAAAATGTTCCTGACGACTTTTGCCCCACCTCCAGACGCCTCCAGAGCCCAAAGTATGTAACAGAGTATCAGTTTAAAATGCTTATGGACAAAGTGGAGCAGCTAAATTTGAAGTTAGAACGCCTTCAGACCGAGTGAGCTGATTGTGGAACTGCTACATCAGCCTATACCAACAGAAAACAAGAACAAGAAAGTGACAAGATGGCATCACGTCAGCTACCTGCTCAAAATTCCCGAGCCCGGTCACCAAGCCCAAGCCAAATGAACAAGCCCATTTGTTTTCGTTGTGGTGAAGCTGGGCATATGATGAGGGAGTGTTCAAGATCACCGAGTCCAATTCGGCGTAGAACCAATCCCAGGGAGTCTACTTCTGAATCTCACAGGGGCGTTGAAAGTGAGGAGGCTCAGCACCTTGCCCCACAACTCAGACGTACAACTAAAAAGGGTCCTAGCTTACAAGTTGAAATGACTGTCAATGGCCTACCTGTTAAAGCAGTTGACACTGGCGCAGAAGCCACAGTAATTTCAGAAGAAGTTTATAACATGCTGCCACAGGAAGCAAAGAAGCCGCTCAACAAAACGTCTCTCCGTAATGCAGGAGTGGGACACCCTGGGTGAGTTGGAGGTGACATTAGGAATCGGGAAACACAAGTTCAACTGGATGGTCTTTGTTGGCCGGATTCATGATGCTCTGCTCCTAGGCCTTGATGCAATGCAGGCAGCCAAGATGACAGTCTTTGCTGGTCGCCAAGGATTTGTGGGTAAAGAGCCAATCCCAGCTTGTGTCATTGGAGGAAGTGAGGGGGACTACTCTGTGGCCCATGGGCTCCTGGAGGACAATGTCACACTACCACCAGAGAGTGAAAAGTTGATAAACCCAAACCTGGGCTTCCAGCTGTCCTGGAACCACTTAACATAACAGAAGCTGTCTCATCAGGGAGTGTTGCCATCTACATGGACCTCAGAGTTCCAGTTCGACTTTGTAATTTCTCAAATAGCAATGCATCATTGCCCTGTGGAGTGTGTGTGGGCATTCTAGTTGAAACCTTCCCGGATGATCCCCTTATAATGCTGGATTTGGATGATAACCAACAACCAACTATGGCCGTGAAAGAGGACAGCCACACAAATGGACCAAAGGTTGGAAGAGTTAAGAAAAATGCTCTAGATCTACCAGAACACCTTCAAGCCCTCTATACAACATCCAGTGAAGCGCTCAGTGAACATCAGCAGGTGAGACTAATTGAGCTGCTCTTAAAATACCAGTCTCT
>NW_015119485.1:0-3025 GCF_001443285.1 Poecilia latipinna
AAAAAGGATTTGGTGAAAAAGCTTCTCATGTTCTGAGTCACTGACCAAAACATCAATTAATATTTATAAATTACATGGTGATGACAGTAATTTTTATTTCACAAACATTTCACCTCCCAGACAAATTCATCACCCTGTTCGTCCCTGAACCTTTGAATAATAAACATTTTGAGGCTTTTCTTAAAATATGTCCTGCTTGGACTTCGCTTCAACTCTGAGTTTGTTCCAAATCTTCACACCAATCACTGAGACGCACATTATTTTCATCGTTGTTCCAACAGGTGAAGTTCTGAAGTTCAGGCTTTCTCTATAGTCATATCCATCCACTCTGTCCGTAACAAGTGTTTAATATTTTCTGGTGATAGTTTGTTTCTAGCTTTGTACATAAACTGTGCAGTTTGAAACTACCAAACTACTAGGAGCTAAAAAAAATCTTTAAATTGCTGGTATGACATTAAAAATCAACCATATGAACTATTTGAATGGCTCTTTTCTGTAATGTTCATAATGGCTGATGTGAAGTTAGCATTAGCGAGAACTCCAATACTTCTAGCTATTTTAGATTGCAAATATTTAATCTGAGGTTTCCAAAAGATCTGATTATGAATCAAAACTGCCAAAAAGTGAATTTCAGTCACTCTCTCCACATTCACATTATCAATTATTATTTGTAAATCGCTATGCTATTCCCAAATAATATTAACTTGGTTTTATCTGCATTTACTGATAATTAATCTCAAACAATTTACATAAGTCTAAATTAATTTCTATCAAAAGTTACTGTAAATTTACACTTGAAAATAAATGTTTGTATTGTTTGTAAATAAAACACAATTAAATATTTTGGAAACCTTACGTATATCTATATGTATAAAATAAACATCTTTGGTTCCAGTACTGGGCCCTGGGGAACACCACAACCATTGCCAAAGCATGAGGAATGGAAATCACCCATTTGCACAAATTGTTGCCTGTTGCTGAGAAAACTTTTCATCCATTGCAAAACTCCTCCTCTTAAACCGTAGCGCTCGAGTTTCTTGATGAGTATTTCATGATCAATTGTCTAAATGCTTTTTTAAGTCAATAAATAAACAGCAGGTTTCTTTGTATCTAGTGAACAGGTAGCTCCTTCTGTTATTGAAGAACTTCCATTGATGTGGATCTTTGTGACATAAATCCAAACCGACTCTCAGTGACTTGTTGGTGTTTATGAACAAATCTAACCAACCTGGCAACAAATATTTCCAAAATTTGTAACTTTAAATATAAAAGTTTGGAGGAAATGTTGGTATTATAAAGAGTAAATGAAATTAATTAATATAAATAATCTACTGTCAGAATAATAAAATAAGGTAAATGTATTTATAAATCAGTTTCTCTCTAAATAAAACGTATAAATTGTAACAGAAACTGTAGATGTGTGTCTGGTGAATTTTAGTCTAAAACAAGTTTGTTCTTCAATCAGTGAAGTTCCTCTCAGCGAGTCGAGGAGCCAGAAAATTTACTGAAGTCAGAGTAAAAATACTTCAAAATAAAAGTATTCAAGAAAAGTACAGCTTAGTAAAAATACTCCTAAAGGCTCATTTTTACAAAAGATTACTGGTGTAAAAGTAACTGAGTAAATGTAACTTTGCTCAGAAACTGACTTCAGATCCATCTGGACCAGAACCAGAACTTTGACTCTAAAGACCAAGAATCCTGATGCATGCTGGGAGTTTTCCTGTCTATCAGAACCAGAACCTTCCAGAAACTCAACAATCATCTGGGCATATGATTTGGTTCCAGAGGTCAGAGGTCAAACTGTGACTGGTTCTGCTGGGTGGAGCCAGAACAGAACCAGAAGCTCCTGCTGGAGAATATATCAGTCTGAATGTATTGAATGAATAAAATATACAAATGTCACTCTTTGAATGGAATTACTGACTTCAATGAACTTTTTGTGATGTTCTAATTTTTTGACCTGTAGTTTTGTAAACAATTTGCTGAACAGAAAACACAAAGAAAGTTATTAAAAAATTTATTGCTCATTAAACAGACAGCAACCCACATTACATTAGAATAAATATAAAATCAAACATGAACCAATCAGCACATTATCCCAGTGATTCTCTGAGGTCTGAATAAATCAGTGAATCTCAGTAAAGAGCCTGATGTGACACATCGAGTCCTAAAGTTCTCTAGAAAACTCAAAACATGAAACATGGAGTTAAAAAAGTAAAAACCAAAACAGGCTGAGGAATATTAAAGCTGAGGATCAATGAATATGATGCAAAACTTCATTATTTAAAGATTTTTAGAATGACTATAACAAAATAACAATATATACAGAATATTAAAATAATGTCCAGATAAATGCTGGATGTTCCTGAAAACTGCTCTAAGATCAGAGTTCCTGTGGGACATCCAGTTCTAAACTGGTTCAACTGGTTTCTGTGATGGAAGCTGAAGTTTCTCTGCAGTTTCCAGTAAAGCATCTTTTTATCTGTGGAGCTTTGAGGAACATTTTCCTGTCAACAGAAGAAGCAGCAGAGAAAAGAGGTTTGAAGTGTCTTTATGATTCAAAGTTTAACTGAAATGATTCCCATGTTTCCATCTCAGACCATTTCTGGTTCCAGCATGAAAATGAATCAGAGAAAAAAAAGATCAACTTTCCAGTTGAATCCAGTTCATATCAAAACTCCATGAAGCCTCTAAATGGAGCCCAGTTTGAATCGGATCTTTATTGGCCCAAAGAGACAAACAATATCAGACACTAAATGACAGACATGAGAAAATAAACAGGAGGAAAATCTTGGAGGCCAGAGGTCATCGTCATGATCCAGTCAGAGATTCTTTTGACTCAAACTGCTGCAGCTTCAACCTCTGAGGATCAGCAGGACACAGAGACCGTTCTCTACTTTACAGAGATCAGAACCTGCAGAGAGAAGAAGGAAGGAGAGATCAGATCAGTGAGTGTTTCCAGCCTCTCCAGCAGCAGTCAGTGACGCAGCACATCCAGTAGATGGTTTCCAGGCTGCAGTCAGAC
>NW_015119486.1:0-3018 GCF_001443285.1 Poecilia latipinna
AAAGGAAAACCCCCCCCCGCCCCCAAAATTTTTGGAAAAATTTCTGGTGGGTTTTTTAACTTTTTGGTAAAAAAAAAAAAAAAAAAAAAAAAAAACGCATAATGGTTAAACTTACGTACTGCAAACATACACAGAAATAATAAATTGATTTCCATACCCTGTCCTCTAGGTGCACTTAATTTTCAATGCATTAGATGTCAAAGCTGTCATCATAAATTACTGTTCTTGTCAATATTAAAGAGAACAGTAGGTTCTTGTGCTTTACTGTCGCATTAAAATGTCAATTTCATGTTCATTTACAGATTTATTATTACATGCTAGGGGGCCTTTCTCAGGTACGCTCATGCTTTCATTTTCAAAAAGACATGTCTCAGACTTTAAGTTGATGTAGTGTTTCTTGTCAAATCTTGGATTAACCTTGATACTTTTATCTTTGAGCCAAAGGAAAATAGAAATAAAACATTATATCAAACGCTTACTTCACGCCGGCATGCTAACATTCTGGAGAAATTGATACATTGCGTTATGCTGGTTTAAACTGCCTTGCAATGATGGAGAAAGTAACGCAATACCACTGCTCAGTAAATGGTGCCTTGTAAAAGCTTTTATATCCCTGAACTTTTTGGATTTTATGTTATAGACCAAAGCTAAAGTAAACAAATGTGTTGTGGGAGAATAAGGATACATATTTTCTAGATTTCATTTGACATATTAAAATACGAGCAATAAATACATATCCATTGCCTGCATATGTATGTAATTAGGATAATTAGACATGTAATTAGGATAATTAATTTATTTTCATCTTGGCACAAATGCAGCTCCTGTCTGAAGGCCCCAAAACTTTACAGAGAACATTAGAGAGAAAACAGTCACCTAGAAACTAAGAAACACACCGGACAGTGCAGGTGTAAAGTTGTGGAGAAGTTTTAAACAGGGCTAGATGGGAAGACAGTATCTGAAGGTTTGAGCATTTGAGCTTTCGGAACAGCTACAGACCTGCCAGGACAAGGTTGTGTACCTAACGTGACAGGCTGGGTGAGGGGGATCAATCACAGAAGCGACCAACAGACCGATGGTAGCTCTGGAGGAACTGCGGCGATCCAAAGTTTAAGCATGAGAATATTTTTAAAGGACAAATATCAACATTGCATTCCACAAACTGGCATAAAGCTCAAGTAAAAAGTCCCGATAAAATGTAACATGACAAAATGCAAAAAAAAAAAACCCAACAAAAACACACAAAAAAAAATGTTCAAGGAGAGTCAATACTTTTGCAGTGGAATATAATTTTGCTATTTTCAAACAAATATAGAGAATGAATTTAAGAAAGATGTCCTTTTTGGTCATGTGAAGATCCTAAAACCAGCCTGACCACCTATAACTACCAAACACACACTGACTGGTGCATAAACCCTTAGACTGCAGCAAGCAAAATCAAACCAAAGGCTGATTAATAAAGATAGCACAAACAGCCTTGCAAGGTGTGCCCCTCCTCCGGAGAGCCTTTCACTCAAACAACCTTGTAGTAATAATGACCCAACCTTCTGGTCCTAATCCCCTTGTGCTAAGCAGAAAACACCTTCTGGCCTAGTGCTGCTTGACAAGCTGCTCTCCCTGCGCGCAGGGGAAAGGGGAGGGAGGCGATAAGCTCAGTGGACCTGTGCAAAAGGTCACAACACATCCATTCCTGAAGACAGGAGGGAGTTTCAGAGACACCTACATGTCCTCATGAGCAGTCTTTAGAACTTGATGTGCTAAATTAACAAAATGGAACATGGATCTTCTAAAGGAGCATTAGAAAAGGTGTTGCCCACGTCTACCAGAGCAGATGATCCACGCTTAGGTGTTTCCCTCCTCACAGCTGATTTTGCTGCGTAAAGGCAACATTGCGCCTTTTCTCCATTCCCCCCCCCCCCCCCCCCCCCCTCCACTTCCTTCACGTCGCAGCCCTAACCCCATCCATCGGAATCACGTCCACCTATCGACAGGTTCGGCGACAGGCAGAATCTTTAAGTACAGCATAATCCTCTCAATATGATTTTCGCAACGATTCAGAGTTGATACCTTGCTTTAGGGTCGGGGGTGTGTCGGTAAGGCTGACTGCGCTCCTGCGATTGTCTATTTTTAATGTCTTTCCGTGGGCAGGTTGGAGCTACTGGGGCAATGCGCCTACACGCTGCCTATGCAGTAGCATATACCGTTGGACATTACGCATAGCAACACTGGTGTTGTTTTGAACACGGGGTCTACTTTTGTACCTCACAATCAGTAATAAATTATCCACAAGCAGGCTGCATAAGTGCACGCATAAAATAATTACATCCCATTTGCCTGGATTTTATGAAAAATCCTAACGGGGCCAAAAAGAGGGGGGGGGGTGGGTTCTTTTCAATTTCACTTGGCCCGGCGACAATAGCGCACTGAGAGGCTTTGCTTACCTTCCCACCGTTTGGTTGGCGAGCTGCCGCATTCGATTGAACTGTTTCTTCATCTTGTATTTTCTGCGTTAACACCTATGTGAGGGAATATTCCGCATTATTTCTCTCAGCGCGTCGGTCCGTCCTCCAAAGAGGCGCAGCACAAAATCCTCTCTTCCATATCTTCCGTCCGTCATTGCAAACAGCCGAGCGCGAAATCGGACGCCACGGTTACATCTTTTTAGATGATATATTTATATATATATATTTCTCCCCACATCAATATGTGCCCTGCTGCCTGCGCAGGGATGCTGGAGCAATTCACGGTGGGCACACATACACACACACACACACACACACATAGGCTGAGGGCGACAGCAGTGACAAGAAGCGGCTGCGCAGCAATGCCTTATGGGAAATGTAGTAAGAAGTCTCTCCAAATGAGCTGCTCCTCCAATCGCTAGGTATATAGTAAAGTTCAGTTTTTAAAACATTTGCATGATTATATATTTATTAGGTACGTTTGAAATCTAAAAAAAAAAAAAAAAAAAAAAACAATTTCAAAAATCCAAAACCACTGAAAATCAATAAAAAAGTT
>NW_015119487.1:0-3014 GCF_001443285.1 Poecilia latipinna
GGTTGAAAAGTCAGGTTTTCTATTTCTCCATTTACAGGAATGGATGAAGAATTTTGCAAGGATCAGCAAGTTAAGTATAAGGTTGGTTCTTCTGTCTCTGTGGGTGGTCCCAAATATTATATCCTCTCTTTTTAAGGGATGATTTAGGAAAAGTTTTGTTGAGATCCAGTCCTGAAAGTTTCCCCAAAATGTCTCAGTGTGCACACAAAAGAAAAAGAGATGATCTGTTGTTTCAATGTCATCATCATAAAAGGTACAGTTGTTAGTGTCAAAGTTGAATCTCTGTTGTAATAGTTTCCTGGATGGAAAAATATTATTAAGAATTTTAAAATGAACTTCTTTAGCTTTATGGCTTAGAGGGAATTTAAGGTAGCTGTTCTCCATTTTTTAACCTCTGAGTCAGGAAACAAATTTAAAATTGAGTTTTTATTTGGTTGGGCAGGAAATATAAAATTGGTTAGATATTGACGCATCCGTTTGTTAGAATTACTTTTGTCCAAAAGGTTAACTCCAAACAGTTGAAGTCCGGGTAACTGAAGGTCAGCTGATTGAATGTTGATATTTTGAACCATTTGAACTGCAGTGGGAATAGAGTTCATTACTGTGTAAAACTGAGTGCGTGAGCAGTCCAAATTATACAATAGACAACATTCATCATAATTTAACCAATCTCCACTGTCATTAAGAAAATGTCTTATGGACCAAATACCCTTTTCCATCCAGTGATCCAAATACAGAAACTTATTCCTGTGCAGCACATATCTGTTGTTCCAGATGGGAGTCTGGTGAGGAGTAAAGTTGTGCGTGTACATAAGTTTCCAACACAACAACACTTCCTTGTGAAAGGCAGATAACTTAACAGGAAGTCTGTCAACACCAAAGTCGCATCTAAGAACAAAATCTATGGATCCAATTTTTTTAAACAAACTCTTGGGGAGACAAAACCAGATACTGTTTTCATTCATTAGAAAAGATTTCAGCCAGTTTACCTTTAAGACTGCATTTAAACATTCAAAGCCAATAGCTTGTAAACCTCCATCTGTAAAGTCTTTTACCATATTTGCTTTCTTTAAGTAGTGGACTCGATTTTTCCAGATTAAAGTTCAGCTGATTTATATCTTTAATGTATTTATTAGGTATGGCCATAGAATAACAGCGACTCCACTTTGGTTAAATAGGTTCTCCCAAACAGGGTCAGATCTCTTTGGAGCCATCTATTTAACTGAGATTTGCAATTATGTATCTTATGTATTATTATGTATCTTATGTTAATTATGTTAACAGTTTCACTGAGTTTGGGATCTTTAGTTATTAGAATTCCAAGATATTTAACTGAAGATTTAATGGGAATATTATAAGCTTCTGTCTGCGACAGACTGGCGACCTGTCCAGGATGTACCCCGCCTCTCGCCCGGAACGTTAGCTGGAGATAGGCACCAGCACCCCTCCCGACCCCACTGAGGGACAAGGGTGTTCAGAAAATGGATGGATGGATGGATGGATAAGCTTCTGTCAGATCAGAGTCATGAATCGCCATCAGTTCACACTTATGCAGATTTAGGGTTAATCCTGATGCTTTGGAGAAAGTATTAATTAACTCAAGTACCTTGGGGGTTTGGTCTAGATTTTTTTTTAAAAATTGTGGCGTCATCAGCTAGCTGACTAATTATAATCTGATTATCAAAACCTTTCAATTTAGATATATTTGAGTTTTTTTTTATAAAGATACTCATCACTTCAACGGCTAGGATGAAGAGGAAGGGGGAAATATTACAGCCCTGTTTTACACCCCTATTAATGGTGAAACGAGGAGACGAACCGTGTGGAAGCGCAACTGAACTTGTGGTACCGTCTGTTAGAATTACTTTTCTACATGGGCCCCATGGGCCAAAACTTACAAACTCTCTTACACGTACTATCAAACTCTCTTACACGTACTATCAAACTCTCTTATATCCACTATCAAACTCTCTCACATTTGCTATCAAACTCTCTGATTGCTATGGAAGCCCATTTCCGCCACTCTGTTAAAAAAATAATAAAAAAATAATAAAAATTATCTCTTTATAATGAGATACTATCTCATTATAATGAGATAGTATCTCATTATAAAAAGATAAAAAAAATTTAACAGAGTGGCGGAAATGGGCTTCCATAGGATGCAGAACACTGTGAAAAAAAAATGCACAAAAAAATCTGCGAAGCAGCGATACCGTGAAAGGTGAACCACGTTATAGCAAGGGTTCACTGTATATGAAATAATTTATAAAATGCAGGGGCGGATCTAGAAAAATATTTATGGGGTGGCAAGAGGGGGGCAGGGATTTTTTCAGGGGTGGCAGTATATATATATATATATATACACACACACAAAATATTGTTTTTAACTTGCATTGCTTCAAAATGAGCTTCATGTAGTACCGAGGCTTAAATACAATTCCTGCTAATTGATGTGTATTACTGGACTGGACAGCGCCTATTGGTCACTTTGTGATTCATTGTGTCCAGAAAACCATTTTATCCCAATACAGGACAAGGAGAAATCTGTCACGAAAATATTAGTAGACCAATCATTTGTTATTAGATACATCTATTAAATACAACTTAAAATAAAGATTAGAAAACTGATGTTTGATAAATTCTCCATGATACAAATCTATAAACAGTTTAGTTTCTATTTAGCCAAGATGCTAGAAGGGGCGAATTTCTATTTATATTGGTCAATCGTTTTATTTTAAATATACTGTAGGGCCGTAGTATCACCACGTTTTGCGAACACAGGGGAACTCAGTTTTTGTCGCTTGTTTTTAGGAATTGCAGCGGCTGCAGTGCGCCATAATAAAGGTACAATAAAGCTGATAAACAGGTGAAGAAGCAAACTAGACAGAACCATTTCTGATTGTTTGCCAAGCCAAACATCCAATAAAGTTCCACCAAGCCACTACTGGGGTCATGTTTCTGGACACAGGCAAAAGAAGGCTCAATGTCCAAACTTATTGATTGTTCTTGGTGAT
>NW_015119488.1:0-3013 GCF_001443285.1 Poecilia latipinna
TAGAAAATAATACCAAAAATAAATAAATGAATTGACCAAAAGGGCACTTGGAGGCAAGGAGCAAAAGGGGCACGTGCTCAAGCATCCCCAGGCCCCCCCTCTGCACGTGCCCTCAAACAATGGTGGTGGCTTTTTTGAAGAAGCCGTTTCTTTTCAAAGTACTTTCAAAACTTTTTCTGTTTTTTTTATTTTTATTATTATTATTATCTTTACTGTAAATTAAACTTCTGTTTCTCAGCCTCTGCTGCAGAACAAACATAAAATCAATGAAAGAATCATCTCACAGCGGACGCCCCCGGTCTGAACGGGGCAGATGCTACAACCGCTGGTTCCATCCGGTGTTAATGGGTTAAATGGGGGGTAAAGTTGTCAACACCAGCTGCGGTCAGGCTCTAATTTTGTTTGTTTTGGGGTATTTTTCTCTGTTATTCTGTTTTTAATTGCAGTGCATGACTCACAATCAGATCAATCGCTATGCATTATAGATATTCAGTCCCAACAAAACACTTTTCGTCCTCGTATTTCCGATTAACATACCCAAGAAGGTTTTTATGCAAGTGATGATGTAGTTGTATCAGTAAGAGTGAGAAAAGCGTAAAGTTGTGTCAGTAAGGTTTAAAAACTCCAAAAAAAGGTGATTTGCCAACATGAAGTCTCAATACGAAGAAACCAAAGTGCATTTGCTTTTCAGTCAAGACAGCATCATTACAGTCCTTGAATATCCAGATCAGTGGGGACTCTATTGAACAAATATCACAAGAAAAATATTCAGGAATAATTCTGGATGCTCAGTTAAATTTTAGGAGTCATGTTGATAAAATCTGCAAAACTGTTAGATCAAATATAAACTGTCTAATAAACATTAGAAATTGTTTAACACTTCACTGTGCAGAGATGTTTTTGAACTCCTGATCCTCTCACATCTTTCCTTTGGAGGTACAGTCTGGTCTCAGACTAGTCAAACTAAACTCGAACCATTAGCAAGTCTCCATAATTGGGCTTTAAAGGTTTTATATCAAAAGCCAATCAGATTCCATAATTGTCACATTTTGGCTAAATTTGGCATTTTGGATTTTACTAATTTTATAAATTATAATCTTTTAAAACTGATTTTTAAGTGTTTAAATGGACTTGCACCTACACCATTAAGCGGCTGCATACAGAGACTGCAGGGCAATAGCAGATCTACTAGAGCGGCTTTAGATGGAAATTGTAAGGTCCACTTTTGAAGAACCACTTTTACTCAAAGTGCTCTTGTCCATGAGAGGATCTGCAATTTGGAAATCACTTCAAAGTCCGTAACCAGTTTTAGTACATTCAAAACACAAACAAAACTCTGGTTATTGTCGAAAACAGAGCGGTATCCATTTTTTATGTGTTTCACTGTTTGTAGATGTTGTCAACATTATGTTGTGCTATTTTAAATTATCACTTTAATTTTTAGAGCTACTGTTTAAAAGCCCATCTAGGGAACTTCCGGTTATGGCGTCTCGCTGAAGGGTGTATGTGCATATGGCTCGCTGCTAAATCCTCTAAATTAATCCGTAAGTCAGACCAATATTGGCAACTTCGCCTATTTTGCTAACGGGAAAACGCTTACTGGGGATCATGCCACCGAAAAATGCCAAACCGGTCCAACAACCGACTAAAACGGCTCCACAAGTGAATGTGGCTAACGTAGCTCATGCGGCTATTGTAGCTCATGCTAGCACGGCAGCGCCTGTTAACTTGGATGAGGCTCAAGAAGCTCCGACTAACCGTGATATTCTCGGAGCAATCAGCTTGCTGAAGGAGGATATGAACAAACATTCTGCTGATATGCTGAAAGCAATTAAGGATATCAAAAGGGATATACAATCGCTCACTGAAAGAACCGGGGAAACAGAAGCGCGAATTTCACAAGCAGAGGACGATGTCACTTCCCTTCAAGGCAGAGTTAAATCACTGGAGAAAACAGTGGAGGTGCTTTCTGACAGAGCTGCGGAGCAAGAGGACAGGAGCAGGCGCTCCAACCTGAGACTGGTCGGGCTGCCTGAAAAATCCGAGGGATCGGATCTGTGTGGCTTCTTGGAGAAGTGGCTCCGAGAGACATTAGGTGAGGACTTCACCTCGTCCCGCTGCGTGGAGAGAGCCCATAGGATCGGGCCCCCTACCTCCAATCCTGCGGCTCCAAGGGTTGTTTTAATGAAGTTTCTGAGCTATCGGGACCGGGAAGCAACTCTGAAAGCCGTCAGGAAAATGAAAGAGGTACACTATAAGAACCACCGCGTCACCTTCTTTCCTGACCTTTCGGCCGAGACTCGCAAGCTGCAAAGGCGCTTTGATGGAGTGAAAATCCGGCTTCGTGCCCTTAAAGTTCGGTATGGCATTCTGTATCCAGCCCACTTGATCATCACACACAATGACAAACGCCGGATCTTCAAATCCGTGGAAGAAGCCGAAAAGTATATTGATGGAATAAGCTCGCAGGCTGAGGACAACTCCAAGACTTAGTATGTACTCGCTGTTCTTTTTCTGGCATGGTTCCTAAAAGTAACTCAGTATTCTCAGAACGTTTTGCTTCTGTGTGTGGAAAAATGAACACTGTTAATATTTCTTTATAACATCTTTGTAATGTTAGCAAATCTCACCTTAATTATTGATATTTTGGTCAAAGCATTTTTTGTTTATGCCAGCCAACCCATACATGACCATCGTTATGCGTGTAGACTTTTACGTTACCCACTTGGTGGCTGCAACGTTTCATATAACCCAAGTTCAATATTCAGAAGGGGTTAACGCCACATTTCGTTTGGGGAAATATGTGGAGATTTGGGTTATAGGGCTCACTCTGGATACTGTATTTTTGTGGACTTTACACTACTTGAATGAAAGAATAGGAAGGGGCCAATGTATTTTATTTGTTTACATCTCCAATTACACAATTTATGTCTGTTTGTCCTATAATTAATATATCTAGTTGGAATGTTAGAGGTCTGAACAAAATGGTCAAGCTTAAACAAGTGATGGACAG
>NW_015119489.1:0-1239 GCF_001443285.1 Poecilia latipinna
ACATGTGCACTTTTGGTGCATTCCTACCAAAAGCGTTTTGAGCATCAGGTGCGTCTGGTTTACATTCACAGTCTATGTGGAACGTCATAAAAATGGTCCAAACGGCTCAAATCGCACCGCGCTAGAAGCTCGGAACGCTCCTCCATGGCCCTCAACACGCCTCCACATAGACTGGATGTAAACCAGATGGGCCTGACGTTCAAAACACCTTTGGTGTGAATGCACCATTAGAGCCAGAGAGAGAGCAGGAAAGTCGCTATGCTAGGTGGACCAGGATTAATTTGTATGTTTGTCTAGGGCCAGGCATCTGTGATGGGAATGTCCATTTCTTGGTTCTGGTCAACATTCGATGAAAGCTCAACATTTGGTCATAAAGATCCAAATGTTGGATCACTATGACCAACATTTGGTCCTAAAGATCATGGACACAAGTTTTTTTCTTTGTTTGACCATCAACTGCAAATATCGTTTAGATCTTTCCCATAAATGAAGGAGGCCATCACCACAGGTTTATCGTCAAACCACTTTGTGACAGTCAGCTAAGATGCTCCCTTCTGTTCACAGTGGCCCATCTTCTAGTAATTGGTGTGGCTTTGGTATTCTTTGGTTCATCATAATGGTTCCAGTTGCTGGAAGACCCTTTGAGAAGTTTGCAGAACTTATTCCTCATCATTTTCCTGCTAATAACTAGCATTTTGATTTTTTAGTACAGAAGATTTTGACTCTGGGAAAGCCAAGATAGGCCATGTGTGCTGATATTCTGAAGAAAGTCCTTGTTCATGTATTTTATATTTCTATTATGTTCAAAATAAATAAAAAGTAAACAATTAATTAAGTAAAAATGAATAAAGTCTTCATTTTTTGGGCAATAGTGTTTAGCGACACCCCTGCAGTTTGCAGCCATTTTTGGTTTTTATTTCAAGTAACAAGCAATAGACTGCAACCAGAAATGGATAACTTCTGATTATTAAATGTATTTTTCAAATTTGACCTCTTGTTGGGTTAATGTGATTCATTAAACAATAATCTGTACATTTTTCCATTTTTTGAATTCTGTCATAATTTAGACTGAAATAGTCCTGACATCCACTACAATGGACACGCTGTAAAATTTTAATAAAAAAAAAAAATATAAAAAAAATAAAATGCTAAGGTGTTCATTTTGGCCTAAATAGGTAGGAAATCACACAAAAAAACAGAAATTGGAAGACACTTTTTTTCTTCGGTTTTCAGGAGGAT
>NW_015119489.1:6083-9095 GCF_001443285.1 Poecilia latipinna
TTATTTATTTTGTAGCTAACCCTTTTTACCTTCTGTTCACCATAAAGAAGTATGTTTGGAGAAAGAATATTAAAACAATCTATCTTATCCATTAAAATATATATATTACATGTGTGTTAGGAGCACTGAAAAACTTAGTTTTGGTTGAATTGATGATATAAAAGAAGAATATGCATGATTACATACAATAGACTTTTGTGAAACGTGATCTTACTTTGACATTCCTCCAATCTGAAGATTTATCATTGAACAACTTAATCAAAAATAATAATAAAAAACATGTTCCAGAGTGGTTCATTGTAGATAAAGTATTTTGTGAATAATATTCAAACTAATGTTAATGTTCACTGATTGCTTTAAAGACCCAGAGTCATGCTATATTGGACCCATAGTCATTCTACAGGACTTAAGAAACTACAGATGATTTATCAGTATTCAGTTGCTTAACTCTTGAGTTTAAATTGAACAAAATGGTTGAAAGTATGTGATACCTTCTGATAGGGTATAAACATTTGTATTCTTTTTTTTTAAGTTTTGTTAGTTAAGCACTTAATATAACTCACGGATTATGAATCATATTCTGTATAAACTAAAAAGGAGACAGCTCAAAGTAGAATTGAGTAAATAAACATCTATACATTTAAAAACATTTTAGCAATTAATTATAATAAAAATAAAATATACTGTCAGGTAACTTGAAAAAATAACTTTTAGAATGTATTTTTCTTCTGTCAACTTTCATTTAACACTCCAGTCCAGTTGGTGGCAGTAATGCGCTTTCATAGTCGGTCAAGCAGCCGCCATTAAACTCCAGAGGAAGATTTGCACCCTCGCTAACGGGTGCTACTGCGAGACCCAACATGAACAAAAATGCCCATGAGTTGAGTAAATGGTGGGAAAAGTCCTATTTCATGGAGTTACCTTTTCAGTATCGTTTTGATATTAAGCAATGTTCCGGCGGAAAACAACAGATGAACCGCGGCGGTCCAACAAGGCCGAACTCACGGTAAGAAAACTTTTATGAATAGCGAGCACGTGCAGCGAGGCGAGTTGCTTTGTTTGTTTCTTAAAGCGGTCTGTCGTTTTTATATGCCGAAACAAGTGTAGGGAGAGATTTTGTATTGTATTTTTTATTACATGTGATGTTCTGAACTCTTAAAAATACTCTCATCTTTTATTTTTTCAGACCTGAAAAATGGCCAAGCCTCCACAGCCAGGCCTCAGACCACGGTGCCGAGGCGCTCTTACGGAGTCCACCAGGACGAAGAGAAATTCAGTAAGTTATGATTTCACATTTAGTGAATAGTGAACACTCGCATATTTGTAAGGAAAACTGAACTTCCCGTTATTTTATTTATTTTGTTATAACGCAGTACAGCAAGGCAGAGTGTGGAAAGCAGTAGAGATCGACAAAATGGCGGACGGAGGACGGATATGAGGACGACGTCATGAAGCCGGTATGCATTACAGTCACTGCGTTGATTCCCGACTGTATAATGGTTGGTTGAGAATAATTTTAACTTATTTACTTATGTATTTTTGAAAAAGCGATATATGTGCTACATTATTTTTTTAATTTTACATTTATTTCCACAGACTCCACGGAATGGGAGTCACATTTGTGTCAATCAGACTCTTCAGGAACGTCCTGATGTCCGTGATGAGGACAGAGATGCAACTGTGTGTGAGTATCTACTATTTTAGAATGTTGATGATATTTTATGCTTCAGTATTGTTTATGTACATATTGTAATTATGCTATGTATTGATAATGCTCAAAAATGTTTTCCAGCTGCATCCAGGACCTACTGCCAGTCATCTGGATGTTGGTCAAGAAAGAAGCAGGTAAGATCTAGAGATGTCACAACTCCTTGAATGATTAAAGTACTGTGATTTATTAAAATCCATCAAAGCAAATTATCTGCCTCAGTTTGTTGAACTATGTTTTACTATTTATTACCAACTGCTTTTAATTATTTTTTCTTCCAATTGTTTCCAAGTGTTTTCTCTTTTTCATTAAAGTTTTTATTTTTTGTAAGAATGTATTAATGTGTTTTTTTGTTTGTTTTAATGTCTTATGTGTGCATACTAAGCTGGAAGTTGCCAAACAATTTCACTGTAGTTTCATAATGACTAATAGATGTCTGTAGCTCATAATGATTGTCTGTTCTGTATTAACAGCTGATGGAGGAAGGCAGAGAGTACTGGCAGCAGAGGAGGTGGCATTCTGAGAGGATGGCAGCTATGAGGCGGTGTCAGGATAGACCCCAAGTTCCTCCATCCAGGAGCTCAGTGACATCAGGACTACAAGACAGGAAGAGACGTCAGGTCTATGCTACAGGAGAGATGTTGGGCCTGTCCTGAACGCAGCATAATGTTTGATCATGTTTGGACAAAAAAAACACTGCCAGATGGTCCAGAAATGGACAAGCATTTATATCTTATTTTGTGTGCAAACAGTAAGATAAAACACCAAAAGTCGTGGTAAGAGACTTGAAGCTAACCCTAAATACAGCATTTTGCGTCATAAGCGTTTGTATGTTGGATCATGCTCAGAAAGAAAGCCACCACCACACGGCCCAGAAGTAGACAAGCATTTTGTGCTGTAATCTTTTTTTTTTTAACTGAAAGATGTTTTTTTTTTAGTTGTAGATGTGTTTTTTTATTTTATACATGTGGTTTCTTTATTTGTAGATGTGTTTTTTTATTTTATACATGTGCTTTCTTTATTTGTAGATGTGTTTTATATGAATGTATGTACATATTTATTTTTCAACAAAAATTAAAAATATAAACTCATGCCTTGTGCTTGGTGTATTTTTATTTCTGGGTTTTTTTTTGTTTTGTTTTTTTTATAATTTTATTAGGGAGGGGCTTAACCAGGCTTGTAATTATAAAGGTCTAGTGTGTCCAATAGGGAGATATCTACCAACCAATCACATGTAAGTAATGAATTGTGATGTCATTGTTTTTTCACCCAATGACTGACAATTCACGTGGGTCTCCTGTTGC
>NW_015119489.1:13302-15784 GCF_001443285.1 Poecilia latipinna
TATAGATCTAGACCAAATATACCAGTAAAGTTTTATCAAATAAAAAATATACCAATTATTTAATCTAACCCTAGATTAAAATTTAGGAAATATGCTAAATTAAATTAATTGCCTCAGAGGATCAACATGTTTGACATCTTCAATATTGTGATTTGTCACAGCTTTTCACATGGTAGTTATTTTCTATTTCATACCAATTATTAATGTGTCATTGTGATTGCATGCTTGTATAAACTTTTTATGGGGTGAAACGATTGTAAGTGGGGAAGTAAAACATGCGAAAACCAATCAGCACAGGAGCAGAGCCTGCTGTTGATACAACTGTGTATTTTATTTAGTATATTTCTCCTTTCTCTCAGTCTTTCTACCATCTTTCCAGCTTAACCCTCCCACAGTCCTGGGCCTGGGGTGTCAATGTGAACCCTTCATATGCTGCTCTGGAAGGTTCAACCCCATCGCTTCCTTGTTGTCCTACAGTGATATGTTCCTCACTCTCCCTAAGCGTCCAGAAGGCACTGCAGAAGGTCCTCCTCTCTATTCCTAACATTTTGTCATGTTGGTTTTCCTAAGGTCTAAAATGTTCTGTGTATAGTCTTAGCCTGGGCCGACTTGGCTTCAAAGCCGAGCGGTTTTGCATTAGCACTTCCAGCCCAGCTCTCTGGAACCCAGAGAGCTGTGGTTCCAATTGGGCCGGCCAGAGGTTTGGAGTCCGCTGTTGATTGGTCCATTGGGTTTGGGGACAGGACAGAGATAAGTTGTCTTCCAGATCTTCTCAGTCAGAGGAGCATTTATTTAGCGTTTAAATAAACGCTGGAGAAATACCAGGGCCTCAGAGAGGAACTGGAAAAGACCTGGAAGGTGAAGACATCGTGGTCATCGGGGCCCTCGGGGCAGTCACCCCCAAACTGGAGCAGTGACTAAGGAACAACATCAGACATCTCAGTCCAGAAATGTGCAGTTCTAGGCACAGCCAAGATACTGCACAGAACCCTCAAGCTCCCAGGCTGGATGGATGAAAGAGACCACCCACGGAGGGTTCATGGTCATTCATGTAAAAGTGAATGCATTGTACTTTTACACCCTGGAATATGTAAACACCTTTGTTCCATATGCAAAAATATCAATAAACATATGAATCAAAAAATTAAAAAAATCTGCATTTCTATGAACAGAAGTAGGAAAGAGAAGCAATTGATTAAAATCAAGAATGGCTTGTTGTATTAGTGTGGTTGGTTTCTCTCTGGTTACCTTAGGTGTCCACTAGAGGGCACCATGGAGATCCTGTTGGCTAACTTCTACTCTCCACTGAAGTTCCATCAACCTCCTGCGTGCCACCTGTCTGCTCTCCGTCCTGCTTCAGTCCTCATAGCTCTTCGGGCTCCAAGGCTCCAAAGTTCTCATCAGTTTAACTACCACACTAGCCAACACCCTCACATCCCACTCCCTCCTCGCTGGCGTCCTCCATTCTACCGCAACCCGTAAGACCTCTCATTATCTCTTATTAATCCATCCTTACAGAACTCTAGAAGCATATGTACCACAGGGCTTAAAGAGCTCCGGCCGGGGGCCGGATTTCCGGCTTTTGACCAAACGGTCCATCTCAACCAATCTTCATGGTCCGCCTCAACCAAACTGTAGTCTCCGGGTTTAAAGAGCTCCGTCTGGGGGCCAGACTTCCGGCTTTTCAAGCAAAGCGAGCATTGGACCAAACGGCCCGCCTCAACTAAACTGTAGATAATGTCTGCCAATCAGAATTCTAGCTCCCGTGTTCTTGACCAATGACTGTAAGACGGTTTGTAGAAAAGAAGTGCATGCGTTCGGTTCAGCGGTTAAATCAAATGCGATATGAAAGAAGATGGAGTTTGTCTCACCCGGTAAAGAAACATGTTTACTTGAGAAAGGAATTAAAAACAAGTGGCGCTGGGCATGGCTAGAGGAAAGGGGACAAGATGGGAAGCTGGCGGAAATTTTTACATAAGGGAGGCACTGGGATTCCTTTGGGGGGCGTTTGGGCGAAGGTAAACTTACAATCACAACAGTACCAGTTTAGACTTTGAGCAACTTTCTAAAACTGTATTGTGTAACATTAAAACATGCTTGGCTGCAAGTGTATCAATGGCAGCTCTTCTTCTATTCAGTGTTTGTAGCTTCTTGGCGCAGCTCAGTTCCTGCTACTGGTAGCTTCACCTCATCAGGTCAGCGTTACACCGGCTGATGACGTTGCTGAGATTCACTTTGTCTGGTGTCTGATTTTCTAATATTTTATGTTTTATTTAGGATTTTTGTACATATGTTTTGGCAGTTCTGTGATCATGTCAAAGCAGCAACTTATATTAAAAAGTGTTTTATTTCCGCCTGGATGCTGCCCGCTTCCATGGAAGGACAATGGAAAATCACTCTTATAAACATGTAATTACTAAAACCACGATCCCCTCACTTTGTATCTCTCTGAAAAATTAACCCATTTAAATAAAGAAATCTC
>NW_015119490.1:0-3005 GCF_001443285.1 Poecilia latipinna
TCTCTCTGTGATGGCACACTGCCACCTACAGGATAGTTTGTTATTACAAGACACAGAATCCAATAATTGTGATTATGGATTAAGGAGAGTGGTGCAGGTGGTAGAGCTGTTGCCTTGCAGCAAGAAAGTCCTGGGTTTGATTCCCAGGGTCTTTCTGCATGGAGTTTGCATGTTCTCCCTGTGCATGGTGGGTTCTGTCCAGCTTCCTCCAAAACATGACTGTCAGGTTAACTGGTTTCTCTAAATTCTCCCCAGGTGTGTGTACATGGTTGGTTGTCCTGTCTGTCTCTGTGTTGTCCTGCGACAGACTGGCAACCTGTCCAGGGTGAATTCCACCTTCACCTGGAACGTTAGCTGGAGATCAGCACCTCCTGACCTAAGGGACAAGGGTGTACAGAAAATGGATGGATTTATTAAAGAGAACTTCTGACACATTTCTGTTATACCTTCATCAATATTAGTTATGAATATCTTCTGGATCACCATAAATAAACTTCCTATTTGTCTAATTCATTGTGAGATTTTGTGTCTATTTATTCAACATTTTAGCTGCAAACAGAGTTTTTGAATTAAAAATGTTAATTTTGTCATCTTTCATTGTATAAATCAATACTATTCATACTTACACTAATTAAAACTTGTCTTATTTTGTAATATTATTTGTTATATATATTTAAGCAAACTTTTCACTAAATATGTTGATAAATACTAATCTGGGTGTGTTGCAGTTAAAGAACTCCAGACTTAATTATATAAAAAAAAATTCTTTATGAATCATCTCTTCCAAAATATTTTCAGTCTTAAGAAGCTGAAATGTTCTTTGTCTGTCTGATGATGGTTGAGGATCAATATGAATCATATAAAAGTCCTGAAGGGAAAGTTTGTTTCCAGAAGACTGAAATTCCCTCTCTGTAACTCACAGTGTTTGTTTCTCTGTATGGTGGAAAATAATACTTTAATTTGTATAAATGGAGGCAGTTCAGGCTGGAAGATGAGGAGTTGGAGCTGAAAAGATGGGAAGTGTGAGGAGATCCTGGAAATCTGATCCAGGTTTTTATATTTACAGTACAGAAAAAACACACAAATACAGAAAGAATCAAAAATGAATTTTATTTAGAGATTAAAAACACAGATTAATTATATGTAAGTAAAAATAGTAAAGCAATACTTAACAATTTCTCTACACCATGTACACAATTGTCCTGTAGAGGGCAGCATCCCGCCAAAACCACAGCTAAAATCTGCGTGACTACGGCAGCCCCCATGACTGTTTTATTCTGATTTGTCCAAAATCTTTTGTGCTAAAAGCAACAATCATAAACGTTCTTTTGCTGATCATCTTAAAGAAGAACGTCAAGAAATGAATAGATTCAACAAAACCAGAAAATCAGATTTTAAGAAAAACAATGGTCATCTATTCAGTCTATTGATTTCTCAGAACTTTAGACATAAACTCACAATGATCATAAAAAAGAAAAACAACAAAAATCAGAATCAAACTCAATGATCCTTTAGTATATCTTGACTACTTGGCTTTCCAAAACTTTGCAGAACCTCCAGGAAACACAGAAACCCCAGCATGTAGCGGCTCAGTGAATCTGGTCTGGACTCTGTGGATCAGAGTCATGGTTTTAGAGACTCTGTAGAAGGACAGAATACCTGCTCTGTGGTCCAGGTACACTCCGACTCTGGAGGAAACTGGACCTGAGATGGCGGTCCAGATGTTGTTGTGACCAAATTTAGACGTTTTTTTATAATAAGAAAATGCCCAGGATTTGTCATTATATCCAAATCTACATTCATTCCCATCTCCTGCTCTGCTGATGTTCTTGTATGCGACTGCTACAAAAACCCCTAAACCGCTCCACTCCACCTCCCAGTAACAACGTCCAGTCAGACTCTCTTTACTCAGAACCTCAATGAAGTGAGTGAATCTGTCTGGGTGACTGGGATAAGATTGACGTTGATTCATCCAGGTCACCTTCTTGTTCCCCTCTGATAGAACCATATTATTGTGTGCTGTGTTTGGATCTAGAGTAATTTCTCGTGAATATTTCAAGAATCCAGCTCTGGTCTTTGGTTCTGGTTCTGACAGTAGAACATCCACCTCACCGACCATCAGTGAGATGTTTGTCCATGAGTCTCTCAGGACGTCCTGTAGAGTGTCTCTGAGCTCTGACACAGCTGCTGTCACGTCCTCAAAGTGTCTCAGAGGACGGATGTTGATGCTGGATGAGTGAGTCGACTCCCTGAGTGCTGGCAGTGAGGGGTAGTTGAGGAGAAACTGGTTGTGATCCTCTGTGTGTGAGAGCTGCTCCAGCTCAGCGTCTTTCCTCTTCAGCTCAGTGATCTCCTGCTCCAGCTTCTCCTGAACATCTTTGACTCGACTCACTTCATCTTCCTGCTGGGATCTGATGTGGTGCTTCACCTCAGAGCTTCTTTTCTGGAGGAGACGGATCAGCTCAGTGAAGATCTTCTCACTGTCCTCCACTGCTTCATCAGCAGAGTGATTGATGGCCTCCACCTCCTGCTGAAGCAGCTTCACATCTTTCTCCTGGTCCTGGATTCTCTGCTGGATGTTTCCTCGTCTCTCCTCCAGCTCTCTCTGCCTCTCAGTCCTTTCTGCTGCAGCTGACACTGTGTCATGACCTTTATGTTCCTCCACAGAGCAGAGATAACAGATGCATGTCTGATCAGTGCGGCAGAACATCTTCATCACGTCGTCATGACGAGAGCAGATGTTCTTCTGGAGGTTCTTGGACGGCTCCACCAGCTTGTGTTTCTTTAAAGGAGCCACTTCATAATGAGCCTGAAGGTGTTTCTCACAATAAGAGGCCAGACAAATTAAACAGGACTTGATGGCTTT
Organism: Poecilia latipinna; assembly: GCF_001443285.1. Classification (NCBI taxonomy): domain Eukaryota; kingdom Metazoa; phylum Chordata; class Actinopteri; order Cyprinodontiformes; family Poeciliidae; genus Poecilia; species Poecilia latipinna. The sequence goes on from NW_015119490.1 coordinate 2,867, forward strand.
CAGTTTCCTCCCAGTGCAGAAATCACAGGCCACATCTTCAGGTCCAGCATAGCGGTGATCAGCAGGAGCAGCTTGGAGTCCAGTCTTCTTCAGCTCCTCTAACAAAGCTGCTAACATGGTGTTTTTCTGCAGATCAGGC
>NW_015119491.1:0-340 GCF_001443285.1 Poecilia latipinna
GTATTTTTTATTTATTTTTTGGTTACGTCTGGAATTTTTTTTTTTTTTTTTTTTTCGCCTGTTGGATGCACCAGGGCTGCATCCAATAGGTTGGCTTAACTGGAATGTTTCCACCAATATGAGTTGACTTGAAGTGTTAAAATAAATTGCATCTGTGCAACCTGAAATATATGAACTAATTCTAGACTTGACCTAGTTATGTCTGCGTAGCTGGTTAGTAAATTTTGGTTGAATAATTGTATGGTTTCAAAGCTTTGGTTTTCTCTTATCTTACGGTAGCAATGCTATTGAGTGATTTTGGTTCAGTTATGTAATTTTATTTCCTATTTGTTTGTTTTTT
>NW_015119491.1:4798-7800 GCF_001443285.1 Poecilia latipinna
GAAAAAAAAAAAAAAGGAAAGAAATCCCGACTTATTATCGCGAGATCCCGAGAAACTAAGTCGAGATCTCGAGATCCCGACTTATTATCGCGAGATCCCGAGAAAATAAGTCGGGATCTCGAGATCCCGAGAAAATAAGTCGGGATCTCGAGATCTCGAGATAATAAGTCGGGATCTCGAGATCTTGACTTAGTTTCTCGGGATCTCGAGATAATAAGTCGGGATCTCGAGATCTCGACTTAGTTTCTCGGGATCTCGCGATAATAAGTCGGGATTTCTTTCCTTTTTTTTTTTTCTCCATGTCCCCTTAGGGGCTCCGTAGTTTTTTCACATTTAAATATGTTCAGGTAGTTGGTCTCGGCTGCTGCACATTTTGACCACCAGAGAGCAGTGTTTCAAAAATGATTACTGTTTCTCAACACGGGGCAGGAAATACACCTTGTTTTCTTCTTGTGTTGCTATGCTACGTGCTGAACTTGGATGTGAACTGTACGTGTTATATCTGCGGGAGACAGTTTTGGCAGAAAATCGGTAAATATATACGTCACTTGTTGAAATGTGTTGGTACGTTCATTTATGTAATAAGCAGTCAGTATTTTAGTAAGATGAAACGGATGGTTTAGGGAGCCTGTATGTGCGGTGCAGGGCGGCCATTTTGTGCGTGTGACAATAAGATGTCCGATCATCGGTGTGCTCCAGCATTAAGAGTGAACTGAGACGTTAAATGTAAGTGATGATAAAATAAGTCGTATCACAACTCCATTCGTTCTAAATCAGTGAGGTGTAATGCAGCTCTCAGTATTGTATTTGTGCAGTCAGAGGCCACTGCCATATTTCGATTTCTTTTCTTTTATTGAATTTTCTTTTTGTGCTTTTTCTCTGTTATTTTGGAGATCTGCCGCATTTCATCAGTAGTTACCTACTGTTTGCTACCAAACAGTAGGTAACTACTGATTGTTGAACAAAAGTAAGAAACAAGACAGCTTTGTTTAATCTGTCTCAACTAAAAATAAAATACACTGCACATTAAGAACCCCAGTTATCGTGTCCTGTGAGGCTAAGTATTTTTCCCGGGCTACATCTGCATAAGCATCCAGATCAACCCAGGTTTTAGAGTTTTTCTAATGTGATGGGACATGATGTAACACAGTCACTGCATCGCAAATAGTTTCTGGGAGGTCTGTTTACCAGATATACAACTACACTTCAAACCTGTGATGTTACTCCTATGTGCTAAATCAGGGGTGTCAAACTCCAGTCCTCAAGGGCCGCTGTCCTGCAACTTTTAGATGTGCCTCTGCTGCACCACACCTGAAAAGAATAATTAGGTCATTAGCAAGGCTCAGGAGAACCGATCTACACAAGGAGGAGGTAATTAAGCCATTTCATTCCACTGTTTTTTACCTGTGGCACATCTAAACACTGCAGGACAGCGGCCCTTGAGGACTGGAGTTGACACCCCTGTCAGCTAAATGTAGGAGGAGGAAAGGTGGAACATTCAAAGACTTAAAGTACTGCATCGGAGATGGACCCCCTGATGTTGTTCAGTTCCTTGTCCCACTTATAAACCTCTCACATGTGGGAGATGCACACAACACACACTCTGCTTTAGTTCTTTTCTCCAGCAGAAATATGACTCTGAGTGCTAATACCGTGCCGACATATCACGGGCCACAAAAGTGTGTTTAAAACATTGAGCAACCGAGCCATCACACACACACACATGCACATTCTCACCAGCAAACCAGAAGTTCATTTAATATTATCCTGCAATGCTCCGGCGGGTCATTTTGCTCTGCACACTTTAAAATGACAAGTGTTTCTGTGACTATGTGCATATGCTAGTTGTAGGTCAGGAATCTATGCGTAACATTTACAAAAACAACACGAGGTATGATTAAAACCTATCAGATATTATATATCTCTGTGGACAAAATTAACTGCTTACCTGTCAGTAGTTTTGTGAATGGAAACATAAAGGGGCTCAAGCACTGGTTATAGCTTGCGCTTTACGAATATGCTTACAAACATTGTTAGAATTAAAAATAATCATGTTTGGTGTCATGCATGCATATTAATATGCATTGCACTCTCTTTATTTAAACCTCATATACCCCTGAGTTTTACTATGAACCTCTTGGCAGCTTCTCTGATTAAAGCTCTCTTTGTGAGTCTTACATGTCCAGGCCGTACCCTCCCACTCACCCAATGACTGCTGGGACACCAGTCCCCCCCCCCAGTGACCCTGCAAGGGTCAGCGGGTATAGACAATGGATGGATGGATGGATGCATTCACTCAAACATGTTCAGTTTTCACATTTTTCACAGAGCGCATAAACTCGTTAGATGCATAGTAGACACATTAACACACACAGTCACATACAACATCACAGAGAATTATGTGAATCCTAAACATTAGAAGATAAACATCGGAAGTATGTGGAGATAACATATCAGACGATTTAAAACATTTTTCACTAAAAAGTTAACTCGTAAGAATAAATATGTAAGCACTCTGTGTGTTTGTATTCATTCATCCAGTCAAGGCAAACATGCAGCACAATATGGTACAGCAGTAACATTGTAAGCCACTCTTACTCTGCAGTAATTGATCATGTTCATTTATTCGGATTTTCCCAGACATTAAAAACATTCAACAAAGAAAACATTCAGTTTAAGCTTAGAAGTGAATTATTCCAAACACTCCAATCTACTCTGGGGCTTATTTGTGTTTACAAAATTTAAAAAATATATATGAAAGCGTCAGAACTGTTATATATTTTCAGGAAAAACCTGTTTGTCACTATCTGATACTAAATCTCACTAACCCTTTTATTTTTAAGGTCAGACAAAATCAACAAAATTATTTCTATTTGCTAAATATAGAAAAACAGAAGAGAGAATTTTTATTACTTATTTTTTTATTAAGAGTGAAATGAGATGGTTACCAACATAAGTGGAACAGTCACTCATAGAGGAAGAAGTCATTAGTCAAAAGGCAA
>NW_015119492.1:0-3001 GCF_001443285.1 Poecilia latipinna
CACACACACACACACACACACCTGGATCATCAGCGGATCTCTCTCATTATTCTCCCAGCTCTCTGCTTTATTTTGTCTGGCTTAGGATTCTTATTAGCATTGTGAATGGAAAGACTGTCATGTTTCTATAAAGAGAAGTAACAGATTGTTGTCCTTAAGGACTGCAGCAGGTGTGTAAACAGTCCACATGTTTTGATCTTGTAACTGTTCTCTTGTATAATTCACCACAGTGAAAGCTTAAAACAGCATCAGCAGGGACATCCAACATTTCCCTCCAAGTCCTCCCGACATCAAGCAGAAGCCAAACGCTTTCAGCTTCTGCTTCATTTCAAATGTTGTCCTGCTTTATTTTAGCTAATAGCAAAACTCACGTGTTTCACTCAGTGTTCCTACGTCTGCTCTGCTTTAGTGTATCTGCATGTGTGCCAGACAGTGCTGATTTATTCCCACTGGTTTCTGCATCTCCGTCTGCAGTGGAGCGGCAGCCTCATGTGCTCAGCCATCTCGCAGCTTCACAGCACTCTCCTCTCATTCATGCCTACCCAGGCTTTGCATAATGACTCAGTGTGGCTGCGCTGTTTAAGGGAGATTAAATTTAGAACAGAGCTAAGGGCCGTGGAGCTATCACACACTCCACCAGTGTCTTCAGCTGCATGCATTCAGAGCTTTGTGTTGATGCGCAGTCCACTCAGTCAATCAGTAAGATACTAAGCTGTAAGTGTATTTTAAATTAGGGGCAGTGCTATATTATAAAATAGATTATTTTTTTGCATAGAAGAATGACAATATGAGCTATGAATAAACCTTCCCTTTCTGCCCTTTTCTTTTCATTAACCCTGGGGCTAAGGACCTAGGTCAGATGTGGGCAGTAAGGACAGAAAGTTCATCCTAGTGGTATTATCTTTATTGGAAAGAATATTTTTAATCCATGACATTAAAAATCCTATTCACCTGCCTCCTGTGCTACTTATGTTCCTGTCTGACTTTTGTTTCTCACTGGTTTCTGGTTTGGTCTTGGTTGGTTCATGTTCTTGTCCATGTCATGCACTGTTATTCCTTCTTCATGCCCAGCCAGTTATTTAGTTCTTTGTTTTTTATTTACTTATTTTTTAAATAAACCTCAGCTATGGCACTCTACTCCTGCCGTTGGTGCTTTGGCTCTTTATTATTCAGCCTCACCAACCATAACAAGAATCACGGATCATCTCTTCTTATGATCTGAGTATGTGGATACACCTGCAAGTTTCTTATATTTGCCACTTTTAACTCTTCACTGTACTGCTGAAATGTTGCTGTTCTGCATCCTCTGCAGATATTTCAAAGATATCTATGAAGGATATTTCTATTCTATTCTATGCAGACATATTCCTCTTGAGTGTAATGGTCAGATAAACACATTTCATAAAATATGAATTAACACTTTCACACTGTGTCACTCTGTATTCAACACCTCTGCCTTGACTTTGCCAAAGTGTTGTGTGTGAGCACCAGTGAGCGGAGAGTCTGGGGAGCTGTGATAACTTTGATGTTGACTTGTGTAGAACTGCAGCTCTGTAGAGATACTGGCACTATATCAAACAAGAGGTGCATTACAAACACACACACACACATGTATACACACATATACAGGTAAAATTCAGATATTTACATCCACCGCATAAAAAAACATAACCTTTCTTCTCAATGTTGGACATTAATTTAGTCTAAATTTTCCTATTCATGGCAGGTAGGATCAAAAATATTTCTGTATTAACATCTGTTTATCTGCTGCCTTAGCCGCCATGTTTCACACTGTTAGGGAAATCCATCTCAGCTGCTATAACCTGCATCTGTTCCATCACTGATACAAGATCCCTTCAGCCATTCAGTTTTTGCCAGATGAAAAGTCACATCATGTGAGTAAAAATGTCCAGCAGTCGTTCCATACCTGTTTCTGACTCCCTGTTCTTGACCAAGCCTTCACTCCCTGAAGTTTTACCTCTTCTCTTGTCTATCCTGGATGTGACACTTGCCAACCCATTGCCATTATGGACTTCCACTCTGGTCACAGACTCCCACTTTTTGCCCACTCCCCTTTTGATAATTCCGATCCTGCCCTCTTGATAACAGTTCCTTCCTGTATTTCCAACCAAGCTCTGTTCCTGCATTCTCCATTTGCTCATTGTGTCCATTCTCTGCCAAAGATGTTCCCTTCTTGGATTTCCTCTCATCTGCTGTTGACAGTTTTCACCAAAGATGTTAGCACCCTTCCCATGCCATGAAACCAGTGCTCTGATTTAGAGCACCGGTGCTCTATATCAGTGCTCAGACCTGGCCAGATCACCAACCTTCTCACGCCTTTTACAGTTGCTCCTAAGTCCTAATGAGCAAGGTCAAGGCTTCCAACTACTCCTTGCTTTTAAATCAGTCTTTGAACACATTTCCTGTGCTGGTTCTCATTTTCAGTTCTCAAAGTCAAGATATTGCAGTATATTCTTGCATAAAATTAGCTCGTCACCAGCACAGGAACGGCAGTATGATGTGGAGAGTTCACTAGTCACCCTAGAAAGTTAGAAACTACGGATGTTTTATCCATGTTGGCCTCCTGGAATACACAGATTCAACCTCCAGCAACTGCAGTAACCTCCAGACTACTGGAGTTGCTGGAGCTCCTAAGCATTGCTTTCAGCTGTCCGGTTTCCTACAGAGAAGTGTAAAGTTACTTTTGCCCTGATGTACCTGCTGTCTGATGTAGTTGAGTTATGGGACGCTGCTGAGTGGACTAGAGTCTCTGAAATCTGCTAATCCTTTCAGTCATTTTCCAATGACTTAAGCTGAATTTTTGACCTTGAGCGACCTTGAAAGTAAGAAAGCAATACACTGTGGGTGCTGTGGTGGTGCAGGGGTTAAGTACAACCCACATATGGAAGCCTTAGTCCTCAATGCTGCCGTCGCAGGTTTGATTCCCGGCCTGGTGACCAATGCCGCATGTCTTCTCCTTCTCTCATTACCCCTTTTCCTG
>NW_015119493.1:0-3001 GCF_001443285.1 Poecilia latipinna
ATTAACTATGAAGCTGTTTTAAGTGTGGACTTAAGGAGAGAAACTACCTTAAAAGCTTTCCATCCATGATCTGAAAAGACTGATCCTTGCAGGGTGATGAGGGGGGCTGGTGGTGCCCATCTCCAGCAGCCATCAGATGAGAGGCAGGGCTCATCCTGGACAGGTCACCAGTCCATCACAGGGCCCTGAAAGCCAACAATGAATAAAATGCATGAAAGAGAAATGTTAGATTAACAAGGGGAATAAATTCTGTCCAATTATTTTAAAATCAAATCATGTTTATTAAGCACTTAGTGTTGGAAACAGCAGTTTTTGCTGTTGAAACTGTAGCTAGCTCCTCATTGAAAAAACAAACTTCCACCATGAAGACGATGTGGAGGTTCATCCTCAGAGCTGGTTGGTGATCTGGTGGAGCCAGAGCTTCTTCTGAGAGAGAAAGTCTTTAGTTTCCTAACACCTGATCTCTCTGGCTTCCTCCTTCATTTGCTTAGACTGCAAACATATGTTGAAGATAAAATCATTGAAGAACGAGTTGGAACAACAACCTCACAACATCAAAGTCTCTTCGTCTTATGTAGGTAATTAAAACCAGGTTAAGTTTATGAATTAAAGTATAAGTCGCAACAAACAGCCTGCATGCAGCTATAACATGAAGCTGAATGATTCCTATTGTAATAATCATACAAGTCACAATAAAATTGATAAAATAATTATTTATGAAACAAACGTAAGTTATATATTTTACTGCACTGTTTATAATTAAATGAAGATAATTAATAAGCAAACTTATCACCAGCTAGCAACACTTAGCAGCATTCATCCCTCCAGGCTCCTTTTGTGACACATTTCATTTCCATCGGTTGTTGTCCCGTTGTGTTGTCGTCTAACTCGGACTATGACGTCACCAGCTTGAATTTACCAAAATTAGTAACTATTGTCAAGGCCCTCTCTACTTTGAAGGCAATATTATGCGAGTAAAAATGGCGAATTTGAACAGCGTCTGTTATCTTCCCTGCGTTCAAGTTTTTTCTTCTCTTTGTGGCGTTTTTTAAATAAATGAACGTGTGTAATACCGCCACCATCTGGTCTGGAGTGTGAACTGGAGCTAATGCCGTTGATTATAAGGTTTTACATCACACATCTGAAAATGGATTGGGTACTTTCTTAAAAATTACATCATGATTATCATTTTTTAATTGTATGCCATTTTAATAAATAGTAAAAGATTATTAAGGCACTTAAAAATTCAAAAATATTAATTCATATTTAGTTCACTTAAAGTATATTTTTATTTAATATATTAAAAGTGTATTTTGGTACAATTATGTTTAAGTGTGTTTAAAGTTCTAATTTCGAAATTGGTACAATTATACTTTTAGTATACTTCAGATATACGTATAGGTAGTACACTTAATACTTAGTATACTTAAAGTGTACTTTCACAAATTTAAGTATGTTTGAAATATACTAAAGTAGACCTATACTTTTTTTCACCTGGGTAACTCGGCATACTCTATGCCCTACACAATATCCGGCATACAAAATGCAATGTGTATGCCGAGTTACATACACATTGTATTCAAAGCATTAACAGCCAGGTAATGCTCTTCAAAATTCCTTTGTAAAACGTAAATGGCAAGTCGGCGCAGTGACCTAGTGCAGTGGTCCTCAAACCCCGGTCCGTGGACCCGCGCAAGAAATAATTAAATATTTCCGTTTTATGTATTATTTGAGTCTGGAGGATCCTTTATTTTGAAAATCCTTTAACCGGATTCTCTCGGTTACTTGCGCGCCAACACTGAGCCACAAGCAGCAAAATGAGTAAGAAACAGATCAGATGTCTTTAGAAAGTTTCTTTGCAAAGGGGAAAAGGCCCAGAGAAGAGACAGGAGGATGGATTTATCCCGGACAGGTAGGTGAGTCAAACATTACAAGCCGCTCTGTGTAACATGTGGCGACCGGCTGCTAAAGAGGCAATGAAGCTTCAAACTGCTTCGCCACGTAGAGATCCAGCAGGCTGTGGATATAAGCAACACTTCGGGTGTCATTGTCTCCATCACTCCCAGATGGGACCGTCTCGTTGCAGAGAAACAAGCTCAGGGCTCCCGTTAGTCATCGTGAGTTAAAATTTTCACGAAAGTAAAATGCTCGTTTTTGTGGCGCATTTGTATCTTATTTTGAAGGGATATGTAAACGTTACCATAGCGACCAAAGTCAGAGAGAGTTTGGGCAGTGGTCGAGAGGAGATGAGTAGAGCTTGTGAATCTTAAGTCTGGTTTAGACGGCAAGAATTAAGAATTGTCGGCCGATTCATTGCTGCACTATGATTTGGAGGCGTTATGTTTTTTCATAGTTAACATTTTTAACTGAATAAACAAACGTATATAATAATGACCTTTACATATAATAATAAACATTTCCACATATCATCTCCGATATCCACCGGACTCTCAGTTCCATATGTGAGCTGTTTGGGATTCCCCTCTGTTCTTACGTCACCGCGCTTTCTGATTGGCTACCTGTCACATTCAGTAGGTTGTATTCTCGTTCCCAGTCAGGGAAAACCCCACAGGATGCGATAAAAGGGCCAAGACAACCCAAATTGGGCATATTCAGGATTTAGCGGGAACGTTTCCGCACCTTACAGAACAAATGTGCTTTAGTGGGTCGTTTACAACCCATCAAATATGGAGCAGCAGCACAATTTCTTTGGGATTATGCTTTATTCTATTTTTATGCTAAAATTATTAAACCAAAATTATTTCTTTGTAGCTCTTCAAGGAGGAAAAATTTCTTGTCGCAATTTACAACAGCAGCAGCAGCAGCAAATGTTTGTAAGTTACATTTAATTTTACTTTTAAGATTTTTAAGTCAAGTATAATTCAAAATTTAAACCTGATAAAATGATGAAAAATCCTACTTAAATTAATGGTTTTAATATACCATTGTCAATCTAAACTTAATATTTAACCATTAAAATCCCTGTTTTAATCCCTAGCCT
>NW_015119494.1:0-3001 GCF_001443285.1 Poecilia latipinna
TGAGAAATAGAATATAAATACACAGTCTGAGGGTTTTTTTAAGATGCTCAAAGCGGGAGTAGGACTTGTTAAGTGCATCTGGCAGTGAGGGGTTAGGGTTAGGCTAACTCTAACCCTAGGTTGGTATATTCTCTCTTTGAGTATATTCTCTCTAGGGTCGCTTCTCGGAGTGCTGATGCCTCACCTGTCCTGAACCCAGCGTCCCTAGCTTTCAACAGAGCTTTCACTTCAACATTCAGCCAGGGTTTCTGGTTCGGGTAACAGGTTACTGTCCTGGTGGTGGTGACATCATCAGCACACTTGGAGATGAAGCCAAAAACAGAGGAGGTGTATTCCTCCAGGTCCATCTCTCCCTCATAAGGACCCACCTCTCTGAAGACCTGCCAATCTGTGGACTGAAAACAGTCCTGGAGCGCACAGGCTGCATCCCTGGGCCACACAGGGACTGTCTTCTTCCTTGGCCTAATCCGTGTCATCAGCGGACGATATGCTGGCACCAGCAAGATGGAGATGTGGTTGGAGAGAGCAAGATGGGGGCGAGGAAAAGCTCCGTAAGCATCGTGAATGTTAGTGTACACACAATCCAGAGTGTAAGAAGGATGACATGCTGGTAAAAACTGAGCAGAGTGTCCGTCAGTTTCACATGGTTAAAGTCCCCTGCAACCACATAAAATGCCTCCGGGTGCTTCTTCTGCAGTGAGCTAATGGTGTCATAGAGCTCCTTCGATGCTTCGTTGCCGTTAGCACCCGGCGGAATGTAAACAATGGTGACGAACAAACTCCCGAGGCAGATAGTATGGCTGACAGCTTTTAACCAGGCCACAGTTCGTACACCAACCTTCATTCACTTACATATATTGTCCTCCTCCCTGTGTTTTTCCTGACCGTTGGTCACAGTCTGCTTGGAATAACTGAAGACCATTGATCTGGAAGGCTAAAGTCTGGCATGTTGCTGTTAAGCCAGGTGTCCGTTAGGGAAAAACAGCACAGTTCTTCATCTCTGCAGAAACTCTTAACCTCAGATCTAACAAATCCACTTTCTTACCCAGTGAGCGGACATTGGCCAGAAAGAGAGTCGGAATTGGTGGCTTCCTAGGCATGAGCTGGGTCAACACGCCCACCCGTTTCCCCTTCTTCTGTTTTTGGGCACAATGTTTCCTTTTGACAGTTGGACCTCGCACCCTGCCGTCCAGTCCATTGTCCTCAAGTGTGGATTTCAGCCTTGGTGATATATTACCAGTTGAACTGTCTCCAATGGCCATCAGCTAAGCAGAGCTGCTTTCAGCTGTAAAGTTTGTTTTTATTCCAACTTCAGCAGTTTTCTAGTTGTCCTGCTGAGGTAGTGATATCAATTTGTAACATCATGTAAATTGATCACAAAGCTGCACGGTCATAACCATTGCAGAAGTCGGAGAGAAAGCACAAGGATTGTCACCTAACAAGAGATTGAAAGCAAAAGATTTTCAAGTTTAAAAGTCAATTCCTAACAAAGAAATAAAGGAAAACATTGAGCAGTTTTTCAATTTCTCCAGACAAAAAGGAACAAGAATGAGTGCGACTAGTAAGGCGTCATCTTCTCATTCTCAGAATGAATCACAACCGACCTTACCTAGAGAGGCAGAGAAGTTAGAAAGAATCTTGAAAAAAATCAGCATGATGTCTATGGAGAGACAGACTGATTAAAACAATTGAGGAGCTGAAGATTCAAGTTACAAACATGGAACAAGCTGCACATGAAAAAGATCAGTTGCTTCGGGAAAAAGACGAGGAACTAAAAAAACAGTTGGAAGTAAACACAACTTTAAAGGAGAACTACACCACCCTGATGCAGGAAAAAACTATCTTTGAGCAAATGAGTGCCATCTTACAGGAGAGAAACAACAACTTGGAGGAGAGAAGCAGGACAGAGAGGCTGGAAAGAAACGCCATGGAGGAGAGAATCATCAATCTGCAGGAAGATTTCGGTGAACTGCACAGGTATTGCAGAAGGGTCAGACAGGCAAACATCACCTTGTAGCGGCAAAATGTCAGTTTGAGGCAGCATTACGCCTCCTTAAAGAGGCGTAACACCTCCTTGAAGCAGAAAAGCACCAACTTGGAGCGGGAAAACACCGACTTGGAGCAGCAAAACACCACCTTGGAGCAGAGAAACATTGACTTGGAGCAGAAAAACAGCGCCTTGGAGCAGAAAAACACCGCCTTGGAGCACATAAATACTGACTTGCACCTTGAATTGGAACGGCTGAACCAAAGGCTGAGGGACAGAGAGCAGCAGCAGAACCAGCAGCCATCTGAAGAGGAAACCCACGAAGACAGCCAGTCGGTTCCAGACCAGCCACATGAGCAGCCATCTATATTCAGACGTGTGGTCAGAGGCTTCACCAATACATTTCTGAAAATGTACAAAACAGACAATCTGAGGTACTGGGTTCAACCATGGTACTTCTAAATAAAGAAGTGTCATGAGGGCTCCAGGCTTCATACTTGATTGTCGGTGGCAGAAAAGCTTGAGGACAGCAGGACTGAGGTGTCAGAGGAGCTTGACACTTGGGGACTGATGGCGGAAGAGCTAATCACTTGATAGATGTTGGCAGAAGAGCTTGAGGCCCACAGGACTGCGGTGCTATGGGAACTTGACGCCATCAAACTCAGGTCTCCTTTGTCACCAGACAATCAGACTCATTGGTCTCCGGACTGACTTCTAGGGCTTCGTGGCGAATCCCATTGGTCTCCCGGCTGACCTTCAGCGTTTCGTGTCAAGTCCTTTAGGTCTCCTGGCCGACCTCCAGGGCTTCGTGGTGAGTCCCGTTGGTCTCCAGGCTGACCTCCAGGGCTTCGTGTCGAGTCCCGTTGGTCTCCTGGCTGACCTCCAGGGCTTCGTGTCGAGTCCCGTTGGTCTCCAGGCTGACCTCCAGGGTTTCATGCCGAATCCCGTTGGTCTCCCGGCTGACCTTCAGCGTTTCGTGTCAAGTCCTTTAGGTCTCCTGGCCGACCTCCAGGG
>NW_015119495.1:0-3001 GCF_001443285.1 Poecilia latipinna
GCACTCCCGCCAGGTTGCCCGCTACCTTTTCTCTGCTCAGTTCCCTGAGAGAAACCTTTCCTGCCTCATGGTCTAAAAGACGTCGTTTCAGCCTTCTTCTTGCTAGGGGGCTTTGGCTTAAACTGATTTAACATTTCTGGTGTTAAGAGTTTGTCGTCTTTAAAGTCTGGCTCTAACTTGCCTTCACTCAGAGTCAAAATTCTTCTCTGGGGTAGCTGGGAGGTTGTTTCCTGGATGGGTGGTAGAAATTTGACTTGTTCATTGTTTGTTTTCACTTCAACTTTACTTTTATCTGTAGGTTCTTCCAAAGCAGTATCTTTTTCTACCTTGGCCTCTTTCCTCTTTATGGATTCCTTCAATTGCTCGTGTTTCATCTTCTCACTGAAGTACTTCTTTCGCACCTGAAATGCTTCTTCACTGACTTGTTTTATCTGATGTTGATCCCTCTCCCTGTTTTTTATTAACATCCTTATCTCTGTATTTAAGCATCTGTTTTCTTCCTTCAGCTTTCTCCAATCAGACACTGTGGGTTCAAAACCTTTTTTCACAACCACAGGCTCTCTCTGTTTTTGTGAGGCTAAGAGCTTAGCGCTCTCACTCTGTTGCTCCAAGAGTTTGTTAATCTCACGGTCTTTTTTCATCAGACTTTTTACTAATGTTCTGTTTCTCAGTTTTTCCTCAAGTAACACGCCTGATGTTAAACTGAGCCTTGCTTCAAACTCTTCTTTCGTTTTATCTATGGATTCCTCCATTGGCGTTTTTGAAAGATTCTTCTTCAGAATTTTATTTTCCTTCTCTGCCTCTGTCAATTGTTTTTCCAGAGCTATTATCCTGTCCTCAAGATGTTTGGTCTTGTCTTTATATTGCAAAATCTCATTATTCTTTATGCCGATGTCGTTGATCTTTCGGGACACCTCAAACTCAAGACTCTTCACTTCACTTTGATACTTATCAATCTTCAAGGTGTATCCTGAGATTTCAGACATCACTTCATCTTTTTCTGCCTTAAGCTTGTCAACCTGCATTTTTGATGTTATCTGGAGGTTTTTCAAAGATGTTTGAAGGTTTTTAACTTTATTTTTGGTGAGTTTTAGCTGAGAGAACAACTTACTCCTGTTTGATCTCCCGTTCTCTATCTCACGTTTTAACTGTGGGATCTTCAGAGTTTCCAGGACTTTGTTTTGCCTTTGAGACCAGCTTAGCTCTTTTGTGAGTGACTCCATTTTCTCAGTCAGATCATGAATTTGTTCATTAGCTTCACCCAATTCTTTTTCTAGTTTTGTTTCTCTAGATAATTGGGCTGCATTTTTTTTCAGCCTGCCTAAGAAATCCAGAACTAAGGTAACCAGTTTCTCTTTACTCAATTGTGTAATTTCGTACTGTGATAACAAAGCGGTTTGAACTAGCGACATTTTCAACTATGTATCAGAAAATCTACGAAAAATATGGAAACGTCAACGTACACGATTCGTCCTTCTGCCAACCTGATTCAGACAGGACATTCAAGGAATCTGTCTCTTATGACATCATAACACTTTGACATCATTAGATTCCATCAGTGGAATAATGTAATGTATGCTATGTTGCTAGGCAACAGAAAGCCTCATAACTGTAGAGTACTCACTATTTAGAAATGGAATTAGATACTTAGCAACCCTGAACAGGAGCACTTAGTTTACATACTTTAGAACAACATTAGATTAGTTTTCTTTCCTCTTTTTTCTTTTTCCTTTGGTTTATTTTGTTATTTCCTTTTAACTCATGTAAATCACTTTAAATTGCATTGTTGCTGAAAATGTGCTATATAAATAAAATTACCTTACCTCACCGGCTTCACTTCCAAGCATTTGAATGGGCAAATGGGAAAATTCAGCAATGTTGAGGAAAAAATAAGTAAAATTGGTTAAGCTAAATAAAAAATAAGTACTTTGTAATACAAACCAGAGGATGAATAGGATTCAGAGATCTCGTTAACGGAATATTTTCCGTATTCGACCGGTTTTTTTTTTTTAATCGATGGGAAAATTTTAAGCCAGTCAGTCATTTGACAGGTTCTAATTAACACCTATGACTGGTGCAGATGGGCAGACATGGAAGCTTTAAAGCGTAAATTCAAACTGGGAAGACTCCAACCAACTCACCGCTTCTATTACCACGCCCACGCTTCAATCAGCAAGCACTGGAGCGCAGCCACTCCAGCCAATCACCTCGCAACAAAGATTGGCTCTTCAGCTTTTCGGCCGCGCTTCTCTTACCTCTGAGACGTTCAGCCAGCTAGCTCATCTGCCTCCTCTCCTTCAGCGATCCAGGTCCCTCTGTCATCAATCTGGCTCGCAGAGGCACCCTCTGATCGTCCTTCCCTTCTCTCATGGACTAGATCCTATGATTTTTTTATTTATTTAGATTTGATGTTTTGATGCGAGCACTTGGATTTCTATCGATTTACTGAATGACTCTCTGTGTAAATATTTATCAAACTGAATGATCATTCAGGTTTTATATAGTTTTTTCTTTTCTTTCAATGTTTGTTGCACAAATTCAAATATATGCTGACTATCAACCAGCAATTCAGTCAGTGAATCTTTGCTTTTTTTTTCCTCAAGTAGCCCCTCTCACAGAGACTTACTTATATCTTCTGACACCTGACCCAACTTATAATAATATTGACTAAGTTTGCTATTGCCACACTTTACCTAAAAACATAAATAAAATAAAATGACATACTCACTACACAACCAAGAGTTGGTCACAACGTGGTAAATTGTTTTGTTACCTTTAAAATTATCTACAGCTTTTGAAGCCATCTGTTCACTAACAGACAGTACACGTCTTGTAACTGATAAGCTTATAAATGATCAATGTGAAGCATCAGTATGCGTTCAAGAAGATCACATCAGCCAGATTAAGTAAAATATCACGAAACTCAAAGGAATCAAAATTATAGTTTACAGAAAGGTAATGTATCCTTTTCAGGGAGCTTAGGCTGTATAAAAAGAATGAT
>NW_015119496.1:0-2997 GCF_001443285.1 Poecilia latipinna
CCCTCCACCACCACCCGCCATTCAAACAACCAACCCCCTTCCCTCCACCCGCCAAAGACACACACACACCTCTTTCCCCCCACCGCCTACCCCTCACCTGGCCCCATCTACGCCTCAATATAAACAGCAGGTTGTGGACCGCTCCACTCCTTGTAGTAAGTTGTAGATGTTTTTGTGTCAATATATCACACACAAACAGTCAGGCCTTTTTATGAAAAAGTAAGAAAATATACAGAAATGAATCATCACCCACTATCCTTTACAGAGGTTAATTTAAAATGTAATAACCCCCGCTCACTAATAAAATGCTCTGACCCAGAGCTCTGATGAGGAGAAGAGGAGGGGAAGGGGTGCGGCAAAACAGCATACATTGATTCAACATTGATCAGACGTTGATCACACATCAGCATTTCATTCATTAGGTTTCAACCACAAAACAACATTGATTCAATGGCACAGCTTCAACATTGGTTACTTGGCTAGAGCTGGATGATTGTTTGATGGTTGATCCACCATCAGTTGTCGACCTCAACCAAAAATCAACCATTCTGACTATAATTCAACGTTGATTTACCATTGTGTGCAATCTGGGCAGTTTGTTGCAGCCCTCATCACCTCCTCATCTCCCCCTACTCCCTCCCAAACCTCCCCCACCCAGCTGCTCCTCCCAACCTTCTCCTCTTTACCCCCTCTCATCCCTTCTTCCCTCCCCCCCTCCTTGAGCTCTGGGTCAGAACATTTTATTACTAAGTGGGGGTTAATCATGTTTCAAATTAAGCACATGTTGAGAACAGTGGGTTGTGATTCCTTTCTGTACATTTTCTTACTTGTCTGTAAATATTATTACTGACTGTGCATAATGTGTTGACACAAAAACATCTACAAGTCTCTACTAGGAGTTGTACAGTCCACCTCCCTGTTTTTACACTAGTGGTTTGTCCCAACCAAACAGCCACTTTGCTACTGGCTTGTTTGCAACTGGCTTCTGAATTGAATTCTCTTCTGAGCAGTTTTATGGTAAGTTTTTCAATATTACTTTGATCTTAAATGTGTTTATTGAAAAATAAGGGCATTGTTTTGTGCCCATAGTAATCCTGGTTATTTTGGGGCAAAACGGATATTTTTAATAATTGAGGTCATGTCTCCTTTTGTATTATTTTCATCCTACCCACCACTCCAGGCCTAAGTATGAAATCCTGTGAGATTTTGTGGGATTTGAGTTTTTAAAATAGGGTGGGGCCTATTGTTTGGTCTGGGGAAGGGATGCCTGAAAGGAGGAAGAGGCATTTGACGAAGACAGAAAATTGTGGATCTGAACTTTGGTGATAAATGGGACATAAATCGGAACATGACGACGTTGGATTTAGAAAGAAGTGACTGTAGTAGTATGGATTGTAGTGACGAGGAAGGAAGGAGTGGTCGGAATGAAGATAAAGAGTGGGAATTGGTGGGAAAGGGTGGAAAGAAGCAGCGAGCTGCTGAAAGAAAGAGGAAAAAAAGGAAATGAGGAAAGCACTGAAGACACCGATAATGAAGGAACTGAGGAAGGAAAAGAAGCGCCAAAAAGACCAAACCTGAACATTATAATAAGATTTGATGAAGGAGAAGGAGTCAAGAAGATTGATCCACTTAAACTAACAAAAGCACTTAAGACACATTTTGGGAAAATTAAACATGCTAAAATACTGAGAGACGGAAATCTTTTGATTGGCTGTAATTCTGAAGGTCAGGTTGAAAAGGCGAAAAAGCTTGGATGGGTGTGTAAAGTCAAAATTAGAGCAGTTGTTAAAGTGGGTGAAAAAAGAAATAATGAAAGCAAAGGAATTATAACAGGAGTGCCGTTGAGTGTTAACATGAAGGACTTAGTTGAGAATCTGAAAGAAAGAAACAAGGAAGTAAAAGGAGCACGAAAAATGACAAGGGGTACAGAGAAGATTGAAACAGAAACTGTGTTGCTGGAGTTTGAAACAAAAGAAATGCCAAGGGAGGTTTTCTTTGGCTTGATAAGATTTAGTGTCAGGGAATATGTGCCCAAACCAGTGAGGTGCTTCAACTGTCAGGAATTTGGCCATATTGCAAAAATGTGTAAAGGAAAAAGGAGATGTGCCCATTGTTCTGGAGACCATGAATATGGTAAATGTGGAGTTGGAGTTAAACCAAAGTGCTGTAGTTGTGGAGGAGAGCATAGTGTCGCTTTTTGGGGATGCGAAGTAATGAAACTACAATCAATTATACAGAAAATGAAAGTTACGCAGAAAGTAACATATGCAGAAGCGTGTAAAGTAGTTGAGAGAGAAAAACAAAATGGGAAATCTCTAACAGGAGAAAAGCAAGTAATCTCAAGAATTATGGAAATGGTTGAAAAGAAAATTGAAGAGGAAAAAAAGAAAATGGTGACTTTTATTGCAGGAGTTATAAATGCAACATCGGATGTGAAAACAAAAACAGAAAGGATTCAGATTATTGTAAAGGCAGCATGCCATAGTTTAGTCTTAAAGAATATTCGGTGGAAAGACATAAGGGGAGAACTGTGTAGTCAGGCAAGTCAAGAAGGATAGTCTCAATCTTACAATGGAATGCAAGGAGTCTTTTGTCAAATGGGCAAGATTTTAAACAGTTTATTTATGAATTAAAAGAAAAACCTGATATAATTTGTATACAGGAAACTTGGCTGAGGCCTTTTTTGGATTTCAAATTAGATGGATATATTGCAGTTAGATATGATAGAGAAGAAGGAAATGGGGGAGGGTGTCTTTCTCTGATTAAAGAAGGTATTCCGTATAAAGTTATTGGAAGAAAAGGAGATTTGGAGTATGTTGCAACTGAAATATGGGTGGAAGAGAAGGTACTGTTGATTCTAAATTTTTACAATCCTTGTAAAAAGCTTGAGGTAAGTAAACTTGAAGAGATAGATATGAAAGGAAATGTTATTTGGTGTGGAGATTTTAATGCACATCATTCATTATGGGGTAGTGGAAAAGTAGATTATAATGGGAA
>NW_015119497.1:0-2995 GCF_001443285.1 Poecilia latipinna
AGAAAACTCAACATGAAATGTGGAGTTAAAAAGTAAACCACCAAAACAAACAGAAATATTAAAGAATCAATGACTATGACACACAATTTCATTATTTAGAGATTTCAGAATGACTATAAAAAGATAAATATATGTACAATCTATCTTCTTTTTCAGATAAAATGCTGGATGTTCCTGAAAACTGCTCTAAGATCAGAGTTCCTGTGGGACATCCAGTTCTAAACTGGTTCAACTGGTTTCTGTGATGGAATCTGAAGTTTCTCTGCAGTTTCCAGTAAAGCATCTTTTAATCTGTGGAGCTTTGAGGAACATTTTCCTGTCAGCAGAAGAAGAAGCAGCAGAGAAAAGAGGTTTGAAGTGTCTTTCAAAGCTGAACTGAAAATGATTCCCATGTTTCCATCTCAGACCATTTCTGGTTCCAGGATGAAAATGAATCAGAGAAAAAAAGATCAACTTTCCAGTTGAATCCAGTTCAGATGAAGCCTCTAAATGGAGCCCAGTTTGAATCGGATCTTTATTGATCCAAAGAGACAATATCAGACACTAAATGACAGACATGAGAAAATAAACAGGAGGAAAATCTTGGAGGTCAGAGGTCATCTTCATGATCCAGTCAGTCTCTTTAGACTCAAACTGCTGCAGCTTCAACCTCTGAGGATCAGCAGGACACAGAGACCGTTCTCTACTTTACAGAGATCAGAACCTGCAGAGAGAAGAAGGAAGGAGAGATCAGATCAGTGAGTGTTTCCAGCCTCTCCAGCAGCAGTCAGTGACGCAGCACATCCAGTAGATGGTTTCCAGGCTGCAGTCAGACTGATCTCAGAGCTGTGACCAAGATGAACCTGATCAGTTTTTTCCTGTTAAACTGAAAGAACAAGCAGATCTAAGATCAGACATGAACACAGCAACAACATTCATCTTCACACCAACACAAACACAGGAACACAGCAAGCTGCTGCTCCTCTGATTGGCTGATTGCTGTCTCTGTGTCCAATCAGGAAGCCTGAACCATTCTCCTCCCACTGAGAAGCTTTACTGGGAACACTGGAGCTTTGCTTTGATGCTAACTGGGTTTAGTTCAATATGCTGACAGCAGCTGGACTCACTACAAATATTTACTTACCATAAAGTCTCTACAAGATCCTCCAGCTGCTGAACATCTGAATCCTTCAGGTTGTTTCCATCCAGGTCCAGATATGTCAGATGGAGGCTGTTGGACTTCAGAGCTGAGGTCAGAAAATCACAGGTGATCTTTGACAACCTGCAGCCCCACAACCTGAATAAAGAATAAAAGATGAGCTGAAGCCAACAAGATGCAGGTGAACCAGTCCAACAGAACCAGTTAAATATTTTCATGAATATTAAAGCCAACAAGTTGCTGCTTCAATAAAGACCTGCTGACTTCAGAACCAGAACCTGGTACTTAGTCATGTTGTGTTGGAGGATTTTAGTCAGTAAAATCATTCCAGGTTCTGATCAAAGTGTTGAAGCATCAATCATTGATTATTGATTTGTTCCTGTCAGATTCCAGGAATTAACTTTTCTAAACTGGGTTGAATGACCTTTGACCTGCTTGACCTGAGGGGGATTTCTACACACTGGGGGTCCGAATGCTGTCCTGTTCTGACCTCAGGTCAGCAGGTCCAACTCAGTTAGTTACACAGAGGGACTAAATTAAACTCTGGATCCAGGAACAAACTCAGAAAATATTTATTAGAACAGAAGAAATGAACTTTGATTAATGATCAATTATATATAATCATTCACTGAAATATCAATAATTATATAATTATAAACCTCAATGTTTTCAGTCTGCAGCCTTCAGTCTGTAGAAAACCACAGAGCTCCTTCACTCCAGAATCTCCCAGGTTGGTGTAGCTCAGCTCCAGTTTTGTCAGATGGGTCGGGTTGGACTTCAGAGCCGAGAACAGAGACGTCCAGCTGGTCTCTGACAAACTGCACTTCCACAATCTGAATAAAGAATAAAAGATGAGCTGAAGCCAACAGGACGCAGTTAAAACTGAAATATGAACAAATAAATAATAAAAATGTAGAAAACTAATTTCCATGAATGTAAAAGAAACATGATGAACTGATTCTAACATCTGATCCAGTCAAACTGGTTTAAAGAGTAAAACCAGCAGAACCAGAACATTTTATCAACAAAGAAACTCAAAGTTTTCTATGAGCAGCAGCCTGGATGAGGTGAGCTATTTCTGCTGGTTCCTGATCAGCAGCTGGAGACCCGACTTGGTAACCGGATCAGAACCACTCAGTTTATTCATCAATGGCCTTGGGTTCTTCTTAAAGCTGCTGAAAGCCAATGGAGGCCATTATTTCCTAAGGAGACGTGACCTGATGAAGCTTCATCACAGAGACGAGGCTCCAACCGACTGACAGCTGTCAGACTGAAGAGGACGGTTCCTCTCTGACCCAGCCCCCACAGAACCACAGCTTCAGGACAAAGCTGCTGCTGCAAACCTCACTGACATTCATGTAATATAGATTTACTTTTCTACAATCAGTCACTTCTTAGATGTGTCATTAATGATTATTTGAACTGGTCAGCGTTTGTGGATGTGACCCTGATTCGGCTCTGGAGGAACAGCATGTCATTCTGGATGTAAAGATGAGAATCAGAAATAAAACAATACGAATCTTTACCAACCAAACTGAAACATCGCCATCATTAATTAACTTCATTTGAATTATTTTACTCATTTTGTTCATCAGTCAAACATTTTAAAAACTGAAAAACAAAGTTCAATGATCTCAAAGTCTGAAATAAGAAAATCATTTATTTATAAGGTAAAATTGTTTGAAATTTGAATCTGACATTTAAAAAGGTTGTTTTAAAATATTACAATTAAATTATTAAACTAAGGATTAAAGTATCAATGAATGATTTTATTGTATAAATAGAGAAAACAAACCTCAGATTCTTCACTTTACTGACTGAACTCTCCAGGATCTCAAACAGATTCTTCATATCAGA
>NW_015119498.1:0-2992 GCF_001443285.1 Poecilia latipinna
CTTCCAGTCTGTTTGTTCTTCAGATCCTCTCAGCAGGTCCAGACCAGATTAACGTTAATGTGTCTGTCAAACATCAGGAATCAGTCATTTTATTTTACACTCTGGTTCTCAGCTCACAGAGGAGGAGAGAAGCTTCTCCATCCACCAGGATCCACTGTATTTATTTAATTCACTTTGTTTGTTTGCTGTCAGTGTGGACTGACCTGTCCAGGTGACCCCGCCTCTCACCTGAAACATCAGCACCTCCTGTGGACATTTTGTAAGAAAATAGATGGATGCTGTGATCTGTAACCTCTGTGCTCTGCTTCCAGTTTTGCCCAGGATTTTCCCAAAAAAGAGATTTATTTTAAAGTTTAAATACATAAAAAATTCCCCCTTCTTGCATTTTGTGTAGTGGGCAAAAAGAAAAGAAGAGTGATGCAAAATACATAGAGGAAATATAATAAATCAATATATGATTAAATAAACTGTAAATAAAAAATATCTAAATAAATGGAGAATATGAATGAACAGAACCAGAAAGCAGCCTGTGGTGATTCTGAAGAGGTGAAGCTGAATGGCTCTTATTCTGACTTTAAACCAGATCAGAGACACTTGAAGCAAAAACTGCTTCAAACTGCAGTTTCTGCTCAGCATTGCTGCTAAACCTGCCAGTAAAGAACCAGATGAGACTGAAAGTACAGGAGGCATGTGGGTGTTTCTGTGTCTGAGAGAAGCTCAGAGGGCAGATCTCTTTCTCTCCTCAGCCAATGAAAAGCTTGTTGTGTCATAATGAACCCAACCCTCTGCACGGGTGGAGCCTTTAATAACACAGAGAAACAAACCCAGAAGTATTCAGGTGCAGCAACAACAGCAGCAGCATCGGATCAGCCTGAGAGGAGGATCTTACACCATGAAGACCTTCATCTGTCTCTGGTTTGTTCTGGTATTTCTGGATCTGTCTCTCTGTGGAGGTGAGCAGTTATCATGTCTTCATCAGAGCAGCAACACTAAACCTCCTGTGAAACTAGTCAGGCTGATTTTACGTGTTGTTTTAATCCTATGTGGGATTAAGAAGCTCTTGACTTTAAACTGATCTGAAAAAGGCATTTTTGACCCATTTGGATTATTTCAACCTGTTTTTACTTGTTTTTTATTATTATCATTGTTATCAGGGGTCGATGAAAAGGTTGATGGCTGGAACAACAGAGACACGTCTGTGTACTGAATGTAGCCGTATAATAGATTTGTGAGAGAAAAGTTTCTTTGTGTGAATCTTTTGCTTTAATGTTCTGCTATTCTAGTTTAAGCTGTTCTGCAGGACTTTGCTGAATGTTCTGACTTAATTAAATACTGAATACATAATCATCAATAAAACATTTATCTGACTGACCTTAACATATTTTTGTTTCACATTATTGTTAGAAAACCTGAGTTTGTGTCTGCAAAGGAAACTTTACATGAATGTGTTAATAATAAATAATATCAGAATCTGAACAGATTTGCTGGCCAACATTGTGCTCACAAACACAAACTAGGATTTGACTTCAGTTTCAGGAACTCATTGCATAAAGATATGCGTATAAAAATAATATATTGTTTCAGATAAAATAAAGCATAGAAGGAGTAATATGTATATGTATTTCCAGACATTTTTTTTCACTAAACAAGACAATCAGTAGAAGGTTTGCTGTGATGGTTAAAGGTGATTTTCCCAGTTCTCCTCAGGCTGTTTGCTGATCATCATGTTTAATGCAGGAACAGCCTGTGGGGTGAAACTGTCTGTCCAGTGACTCTGGACCTGATGGGTCCCTGCAGGATGATCCTGTCAGTAAATGAAGCAACAGAACAGCCTGAACAATGGTCGGTAGAAAACGACCAGCAGGGGAAGGTTCTCCTTCTTCAGCTGCAGCAGGAAGTCCAGTTTCTGCTGGACCTTCATCTGAACCGAATCAGAGAATCAGAACCAGAGAAAGTTCTGGTGGATCTGGGAGGGACTGACAGCAGGTTGATGAGGAGGAGAGGCAGCTCTCCTTCATCTCACTGGGTTCAGCTCCAGGTGGTTCTGACCATCCAACACCTCAGGAGCTTCACAGATGGGTCCCTGACAGGCAGCCATTCATGGAGAGAGGAGGAGGGGGGGGGGGAACCAACCCTGGGGAGGAAGAGGGGGGGGCTGATGGATCTGTTACAGGAGGAGATGCTCCTCATCCTCACCTGCTGCCAGTCAGGGAGGAAGATGATAAAACTACCTACAACATTATTTGATCATAATTAAGTCCATAAGCAAAGAAAAGTGTAAAAATAATGTCTGTCTGTGATAACGACAGATATTTCTATCTGTCTTTGGTTGCAGCCCTTTGTGCTCTGATGGAAGGAGCTAAACTCTGGATGGTTTCTGTTTGTTTTTGCAGATCCTGTAAATGTGACGGTAATACCTGGAGAAGATGTCACTCTGACATGTAGAGCTGCAGGAAACGGCAAAGTCTCAGTTCTAAGGCTGACCAGAGACGACCTGCAACCAGACAGTGTGCTGCTCTACAGGGATGGGCAGATTGATGAAGAGCAGCAAAATCCACTTTACAAGGGCCGAACCAAACTCCCAAGCCTCATCAGCACCGATGGAGAAATTAATCTGACTTTAAACAGTGTGACAGAGAAGGACAGTGGAGTGTATGAGTGTCGAGTCAGAACTGAAATAAAGAGCAACACACGCAGGAAGAGAGCCGCTTTAGAAAGCACCTTCATCCACCTGAGGGTTGATCCAGGTGAGAGTTTGTCTCTGGATCAGAACCAGCAGCTCCTGGTTCTGGATCTCAGATCAGATGATGATGATCTTCAGTGGGATCAGACTAACTCCTGGTTCTGTTCTGCAGGTCAAGGTCACATTGGACTGGTAGCTGGACTGGTAGTCGTTCTGGTCGTTGCTCTGGCTGTTCTGATTGTTGTGACTGCTGCGTTTGTCTGGAAGAAGAGGAGATCCTTTCATTCTCTTTCTCTTCATGATGAAGCT
>NW_015119499.1:0-2990 GCF_001443285.1 Poecilia latipinna
TTTATGTGATTGGTATCGGTGATCGGTATCGGTAGGAAAAAACCTGATCGTCACATCTCTAATGAAAACCTAAAATTACTACATGAGTCTTCATGAAGGGGCTGGCACTCTTTTTGGTGGACAGAGCACCTCCCTTTGATAATGGTAGATAAAATGCTGCTCAATTACAAGATTTTTATTTCCTCCTAGCTTATTGTCCCATGCCTGAAGGTGGAAAGAACATGGTTCTCACTGATGAATCCCTCCTAAGAAAGGATTTCCCAGATGGTACCAATCTCACATATGAGTGCAGCAACGGATATGAAAAAGAAAGTGGCTCTGAGAACATAACTTGTATTGGTGGGAATTGGACTGAGTCAGATCTAATCTGCAAGGGTGAGTCCTGATGTTGCACAGACACATGAAAAAAGTGGTTTGTAAAATGTTTGTGTGGGCAATGAAACATTTTCGTTTTCTGCATCTGCACCAGCCTATGTGACCAGTGTAAAAAAACATATATATGTTTCCATCCCTGATTCTTCAGAAATGACTCCTCAGTGAGGGATTATAGAAATGCTGGTAAAGATCGACCTGCTCTATAACAGCACCGTACAATTTGAATGAAAGATGGTGTATGCAGAGTGATCCCACAAATATTTGTAGGTGACCAAGCAGGCGCACACTTGGCCCCAGTTCAAATTGTCAACAATAAACCTAGCGTTAGAGAGAACTGAAAGTAGTGGAGTAGTGATCACTTCTGTTGTCAGTCATGTTGTCAGATCATGGCTGACAACATGATCTTAAGTTATTTAGTTGAAAAAATTAATAGCATTAAGTCCTACACAAGTCTTCATGGGGGCTAGGTGGTCTTGTTGGCAGGCTGGAGCGCCCATGTTTGATAATGGCAGGTGAAATGCTGCTCAATTACAAGGCTCATGCAAGATTTTTATTTCCTCCTAGCTTATTGTCCCATGCCTAAAGGTGGAGAGAACTTGGTTCTCACTGATGAATTCCTCCTAAAAAAGGACTTCCCAGATGGAACCAAGGTCATATATAAGTGCAGCAATGGATTTGAAAAAGAACGTGGCTCTGAGAACATAACCTGCATTGATGGGAATTGGACTGAGCCAGATCTAATCTGCAAGAGTGAGTCCTGTCTAATTTACACATTAAAGTTACTTTACCCTAAAGTGTTGGTAATTTGTCAAAATGTGTCTTGCTAACATATCTAAGTGGAAATTTGCGATTTGGAATAGGAGATTGCAACATTGATGATTACTATGAACAAAATCTATAAGCAAATGGATGGTGCATGAATGTCAGTTATAGATAATGTCTGTTGTACATGCCAAATTAAAATTAGCTGCATGTTGCATGTCTAGAATATATCAAAATTCAGAAGAAATGTACTTCGGATGATTGCAGCTGAATCCTTTGTGAAAGGATAAACCACAGAAGCCAAAATTGCAACCAAAAGTATTTCATCTGCTCCTGCAACAAAACAATGTGTAGAATATGAAACAAGAATATTTTGGCACAGTTTCACATTTTTACTGTACTTTGTGATGAGGATATTTCTATAAAAGTTTATTAAAAAGAATGCGTCCCCTTTAGAGACTTCCTTACCACACCACAATATTGAGTCGGGTTGTGGGGATAGCAGCCTCTGGAGGGAGTCCCAGATTTCCCTCTACCCAAAAACCTGGACCAGCTCCTCTGGCAGAATCCCAAGGCGTTCCCAGGCCAGCTGAGAGATATAGTCCCCCCAGCATGTCTGGATTCTTCCTGTGGTTCTCCACTGAGTAAGAAGTCTCTGTAGCACCTCACCAGGGAGGCATCCAGGAGGCATCTTAACTCGATGCTCGAGCAACCTCAACTGGCTCCTCTCAACGTAGAGAAGCAGTGGCTCTAATCTGAGTCCCCCCTGATTGACCAAACTTGTCATCATATATCTAAGAGGGAGCCCAGACACCCTGAGGAGAAAACTCATTTGGCCATTTGTGTACGTGATCTCATTCTTTCTGTCATGACCCAAAGCTCATCATCATAGATAAGGGTAGGATCGTAAGTTGACTTACGTTGGTAAATCGACAGCTTCACCTTTGACTCAGTTCTCTTCACGACAAGAGACCAGTACCGCGCCTTCTTCGCTGTAGAAGTTGCACTAATCTGCCTAATGATCTCCTGTTCAGAGTAATACCATGTTATGAAAATATTACTACAGCCAGGGCATCATAATCCACTTTATGAAAAAGTTTTATTAAAAAGCTCTAAATGTCATAAATGTATTTTTAAATCAAGGTGGAAAGCAGATTTTTAACTTACAATTTGTCAATGCAGCAATGATGTTCTGTTCTGTTTTTGTTTTTTGTTGTTGTTGTTTTTGTCATAATCAAGTGGATTTTCTGTATACTACACCGGGAAATAAATTATAGATTTCTCAGACAACGTAGGAGTGAAAACCACTGATCACCGGTTTGGTGACGACCTTGGCGAGCCACTGCCTTACGAAATATTCTAACAAGTAATGTGGCATGTTTGGAGAATGATAAATGGATGTTTCTCCTCTCTTGACACCTCTGCAGGAGTTGTATCAGTTTCCTGAAGAATTGTGAAGTCTGAGATGTTTTTCTTATAAAGACTTAATCGAATCTTTGCTATAATTATGTAAATCCACTAAGTACACTGTTTTGTACTTGCAGAGCAGAGTATAGTAGAGACTATAAAAGAAGGTGAGTTATTGATATGAAGTCTAAAGTTGAGAGCAAGATGTGTTACCATTGGTTGGGCTTTGAAATGATTTTATCTGTCTTTACAGGAAATACACCTCCTGTGGCCATTTTTGCAATAGGTAACATGAATTAAAGTTTCTCTCTGTGAAATTAATATTAGCATTTTCTGTGACTAAAAGTGAATAAAACATGTATTTTCTTTCATTTTCTTCACAGTTTGCTCCATAGTTGGAATTTTTATAAACATCTGTCTAAAGAGAAGATGATGGTGAGATATTG
>NW_015119500.1:0-2990 GCF_001443285.1 Poecilia latipinna
AAAAGACGCTTCGGTTTTTTTTTTCCTTTTTTTTTTTTTTTTTTTTTTTTTTTTAACGAACATGCGTGTAAATAAAATAAATGCTTTTTTATTCACAGTCTCATTTCTTCCATCACTGACCTCGCTGTAGGTTTATAAAAATAAAGAAATAAATAAATTCGGCAGCACGACAGCGTTTCCACAAGCCTTTACCGCCTTCCTTATTTTTGTGCAGTGAAACGTTTGCCTTGGCTCGCTGCTTTGTAAATATTTGCCGTCTAAAACAAGAACATGCCTCTTGAGCTGCAGCGCATGCTTCAGAATCCTCCGGGAAAGGCAATCTGAATCCTGGAAAACAAACCCAGCATCATATAGGAAACACCCATCACCTATTTCCATTTTAAAAAGATTTTATCGACCTTTAGCACTTCATCTTTTCTCTAGATAGAAGACAAAAGCAAACAAACAAACAAAAAAAATCCTACTTAATGATTGTTGCACATTTTAGATCTGGCAGGAACACAGTGCTGGCCGGGTTTACGGATCGGCTTGGTTCGTGATTCTGAGGTTTCTCAAGAATAATGTTTAAGGTCACGTCTAAACATTTTTAAGGTTACTGCAAACGGATGCCTTTTCTGTCAGAAGCGCTCAACTTTCGGACAAAGTCCAGCACCGGCATGAGCTCGGCGGAGCCACGATAAATTACGTGCAGTTTGATGGGGGTGTAATTTGCCCGACGTGATTGAGCCCCGAGACGCGGAATGAAAAAATAAAGCATAAATGTCAACTGCATGGCAGGAAACATTACTTCTTGGGTGGCAAGGCATGCGATAAACATCCTTGATGGTGAAAATCTCAGCTGTAATGATGCTGCGCAGTCTCAAGTATCACTGCACGGATTCTTAAAAAACTGAACAGATTCTATCTGAGGCGAGCTGAGCATGTTTTTTTTTTTTTTTTCCTCGAGATACAGGCGCGGAGTTTAGATAAAGTCGGCCAAATATTGTCTTACTTGCAAAACTGTCGGGAAGGTCAGTGGTTCAGCCCCCTGAAGAAAACTCCAAGCACCAAGAGCTGAAATTAAACTGCTTACAATATCAAACTTTGTTCTTGTAATGTTTCAAACATCTATTTTCTTTCCTTGAATAGATAAATACAGTTTGAAACATTGCATGGTAAAAAGAAAAAAAAGTATTTGCCCCCGTGTAGTTGTCTTCTGTTTTTCCTCTTTTTTTTTTTGCCTCACTTAGATCCTTCAGATCATCAAATAAATTTTAATATCAAACAAAGAAGACGTTTTCAGAAGGAGGTTGTATTTATTAAGGGAAAATGTTAAATCCCAGTCAAATCTGGTTCTGTGTGAAAATGTAAACGTCACTTTGGTCAGACTGCGCAACACCTCTGATACCCAGGAGGAAGTTTTTCACATGTCATTGGAGGGTTTATAAGCATGAACAGCTTGTTCCATGCATCTCTCAGCTGGATTGAATACTAGACTTTGACTAGGCCACTTTATTCTTTTTCTTTTTTTTTTAATCACTCAGGTTGGCTCACAGCGCTGTAACTGTCCAGCTACAAAGTATAAGCAGATGAGAAATGATTTTACAGTTTCTCATGAAATAATAATAATAATTAAAAAAAATCCTTTCAAGGCCTTGCTGCCAGTTGAAGACTTCAAATTGCTGCAGAGACATTTTTCTAATTTATGTACATTTCGCTGTCAAAAAAAATAATTTTATGTGAGGCTAATAACGTTAAAGTCTGGAATCTGATGCGGAATATAATATTTCATTCATTACTGGCTCTCCACCGGTGGCCGTATACCACTCTGGCTGTATTTGTCTGTGCGGTGCTGAAGAGCTTGGCCATCCTCAGAGCTCTGACCAAGGTCTGCCCCGAGGACTGTGGTTGGTGGCCCACCCTGCCAGACACTTTCTCCCTCCTACCACCCAGGACCACACACACCTTTTCGAAACGGACTCACTTTATTATCACAAGCTCTCCCGGTAACATAATAGAAGTATCATGTGCTGGAACATGCTCGAAAATTATGCGGGCTATTAGTGCGGCGCGCGCGTGCGTGCAAAACACGGGTTGCTCCTTTCCTTCGCTTTGTCACAGGAGATGTCCTTCATGAGACGACGGCTGTTTTCACAGAAAATTAGCTCTTGGATGGGAGCATTTCTGGAAAAATATTGGAGGATAATGATACCTCAGATGAGTTAAAATTAACTCGCTCATGGTGCCGTGAAGCGGCGCTCGCCGTGAAGGCTAAAAATGACACGACGCAATTAGCCGAGGGCAGACGTTACATGCCGAGGAGTTACAGCATCAGGAGAGGAAGGGCTTATTAATAGACGTTTTTTGGCTTGCGTTGTGTACTTTCTCTGGCGGGGCATCAAAACGGCCCCGGCCGGGCAAACAGGCAGGTACAGTGATTCGCTTTAACAGGCGACATCTGTAAAACGCCAAGGCAGTTTACACTGCGGCCGAGCCTGAATTAACGTGCTTTCATTGGAAACAAACACCACTTGCAATCAGCTTCTGTTGGCCGCCCCTGCCGGCTGGTGTGAGGGTAAATATCTGCCCCGCGCCGTCGCCGGGGCCCTGAGCGCCGGGCTGCAGCCGCGGCGTGACGCGCGCTCCGGGCCAGGTCTCGTTGAAGACGCCGCGTCGCCGGGAGGATGTTGATGTTCTGCGTGAATTGTTTGGTGAGGTACTCTTACGGTATTACCTTTAATGAAAGGGAGATATTTTTCCTTCGGGGAGACCAGAAGTCGTATCGACGTCTTCCAGGGGAGCCCGGGGCCCTTTCTTGTGGTGTCTGGACAGCTGTTTTTGGAGTCACAGCTTTGAGGGAAAATAAAGTAATAAGGGGAAATGTTTAATATCGAATGGCGCGCGCACAACCTAAACACGCATTAAAAATAGCTCCCGGAGCTGTGATTGCATAAAAGTGCGGCAAAAAAAAAAAAAAAAAAAAAAAAAAAAAAAAGGGAGAGACAAAACAA
>NW_015119501.1:0-2989 GCF_001443285.1 Poecilia latipinna
CTGTAGATAATACAGTCCTAATCCAATCCTCCCAAAAATGTGGAGAGCCTTAGACACAGTGAATTACATTTTACATATTATATATGCATTTCATTGACACTTGCCTTTGGGAATTTATAATGCCTTCTAAAAGTAAACATACATTATTAAGCAAATCTAACATTTTGACATTACTCTTAGGGTTGCTATTAACAAGAACACAAAATACAAGTCATGTTTGTTAATTTCTACTTTGTACAATATAATTCTATCCACTAACTGTTTAGCTGTCTTCTTGGCAAATGTTCAATGTAAGAAAGTGAGAAAATGTGTCCAAAACCTGTAACCATTACTGGATTCTGTTTTGTTGTTGTTCTTTGAAGATTATTAGTTAAAACTTTTATGCTCCCAGTCGACTCTTAGTGACCAACAAGTGAAAACATCAAAGGTTGATCAAAACTAGAACCAAACAGATCAGTATCATTTTCAGTATAAATTGAACATCATATGAATCATAATTAAACATATCAACTAGTTAAAAACAACAGATTGTTAATGCACTTTAACTGTAAGAACATCAGGCTCAGCCACATTTTTTTTAATTAGCAAATGCTTTTATCAGCGCATTGAGCTCATGTTAGCCCTGCTCCTTAAAGGTGAAGGTCTCTGGACATCCTGAAGGTAAACACTGACTGGCAGTCAGGAAGATTGGCACTGATTAGACATCCTACAACTCAGAGGACTGCAGAAATAACCACACTGATGGTCTGCGGCCACAATTTACCAACATCTAAAACATACTGGAATATATTATGAATGTGCGGCGCCAACATAGAACAATTCACAAATCACAAGCAGGCTATAAAAATAAATCGGCTCTCTCTTCTTTTGTCTCGGAAAAAATAACTCAAGTCTCAAGTCAACATCCTTGTACCAAAAAGCTGTTGATATGATGTGGGCTGAATATTTGGCTACTGTTTGCAAAAGGAATGGTAGAGTTCTGGACCATTTTTTAAATAATCAACATAAATGTAATAGTGCTGAGGTCAGAGCTTTGGGAGGCCATTTTATTCATGCTTTCAAAACCAGTCTCAATGTGTTTTTATGATAAATGTTTTGTTGGAAAGTTAGAACCTGAGCCCAGCTTTGAACTATCTGGGAAATTGGCTAGGATGCGCTAGAACACCTAAGAACGCAGATGAACTCACACCTATGATAAACTGGAAGATGATGAGCCACTGTGAAGCAGTATATCACCATGACTGAGAGCCTGGTACCTAGGCAGGAAGCGTCAGCTTCCGAACTGATCTCTTTCTGAGATTAACATTTTCTCATGTAGACCAGTCTTTTCAGGCCAGGCTTCAGGAGTAAAGTTTTAGAGGAGACAAAAAATGACATTGTTTTGAGGAGCTTAGGCCTAAATGGAATGACCAACTGTCAGGCAAATTGGTAGTAACATCATACTGAGGGTCTGTTTGGTCATACTGATGAGTTGCTGACAGAGGATGGAGAATGGAAAACCTTTAAATGATCTATCTATGCCTTAAATAATCAATAATCTGCTAAATAATAAAAAACTAGACAACTGGGTGTTCTCACAGGACAGAGATTCCAACACCCCATTGAAACTGGTTTCTGACATGAGCCAGATGTGTAAACTAACCTCGATCCAACCTAATCCCTTCGTCATAGCGGGAAAACAGGCGGTAGCGTTGAGCCCAGTATTTGGCAAGCTCAGGATCTGCTGCCATCTCTGCTGGGACCTTTGGCTTCTTTCTTCTTTTATGGTTTTTATTTGGCTTCTTCACATGTTTTACCATCTGTCCTATGTAGACATACAAGATTAATTATTACACTGAATCAGCATTTATTCAATTAATCTGCATTCAATTAGAAAATGTACAGTATTTCAAGATTAATTTTACTGCTGAACAACTGCAGCACTTTCAGTCAATCCAAGATGTTTTTAAACTTTAAAACTATTTAAGGAAGCAAAAGTGAGATCTAGGTATTCTGAGGAAAATGTTAATGTGATGAAATTTATGAAATTTAGTTTTCTAGTAACTTGTTAACTCAAGTTACTTTCTCAAGTAACTGGTTAACTCAAATTTTTCAAATAAATATTTCAGATATTAGAAAAAAATAAAATAAATCAAGGATCAAAATAATTACGTTTTTTTTCAGGGTCTCGGTTTGAGTGTTGGTTTCAGGTTTTGAGTTAATCAGTCTTCTGTACATAGTCTCATATTAAGTCACAGTTTCATGAACTTTGTAACCAACAGCCATCTTGACAGGCAGTTTATATGGAGTATTTTTTTTATTTGTTGTTGTTAAGGCTCTATAGCTGTTAAGTTTTGCTGGGTTGCAGATGTGAAACCCAGATGTGTGAAATTCAAATGCTCCTTGCCCCCAAATGCCCTTTTGGTCAATTTTTATTTTTTTGGTATTATTATTTCCTAAGCTCTCTTCTGACCCTGAATTACCAAGATAGATATAATGTATATAATAAAAGTGTGTCATTAATGGAGGGGAAAAAACTCAATCCAGACTTTAAGTTTAGGGTGTGGTTTGCAGAGTATGCAGTTCATTTCCCCCCCAATTATTCATTGATTAAATAAATAAATAAATAAATAAACCTCAGTTAAGTAATATAAAATTGTAATCAAAATGTTTGGAATTGTAATGATTTCTTTTTAAAAAACATGTTTTGTTTAAAAATCTTTTTTTTTAATTAAATAACTAATTTTTGTCTCGTGAACTTAAAAAGTTATTTGCCAAACAAACTTTTATTTGCACACATCAGAAATCTTTTGTTGTGATTTTAGGCCCTGCCCATGACGTCATGTGAGAATCACAAGCAAAACTTTGAGTCAAACAAAAACTTAGAATATCAAGAAAAGATTTCTGACATGCACAAATAAGTTTGTTTTGCAAAAAAAAAAAAAAAAAAAAAAAAAAAACTCCTTTGGAAAAAAATTTGGAATTTAAATTTTTAAAAAAATTTTAAAAA
>NW_015119502.1:0-2982 GCF_001443285.1 Poecilia latipinna
TTTACTAAACCTGGTCATTACTATTTTAAATTTGTATTTTGGTGGGGTATGCATAGGAATGTATGTGCAGCATTGATTTGCGAACATATGGCAAACTCCTCCCACATTAGACAAAATCAAATTAATGCTCATCTGTTTTGTTTTGTCATTCTGCTCATTTCATGGACTTGCTCTCCTAGGGCCATATAACCTTCAACAGTAAAGTTTATCATTCTCTGTTGGTTATAATAAACATAGTTAATCCATTCAACATTTTGTTAATTGTAACCCAAGGTAAGATGGATTCAAATCCTGCAATAATTTTGTGTTGTGCTTTTTGACCTGTAAGTTTCAGACATATTCCTTCATTGGAGCCATAATCCCCCAGGCTTCTATGAAGCCCTGTTTTATTGTCATGCATTTCTATTAAATCCTCCTTCATAAACTAGGGTTGCTGGTACTTTCATTCCAACCAGAGCACAAAGGCCCACCCATTTTAGGAGTAAGGTATTCATTAAAATGAATCACAACACATTGTCATAATGGGAGCTATTAGCTTGACCACATACAGAACACATACAGGAAACCATTAAATTAGATAAATAAAGTTTATTTTGTACAGAACAATGAGTGTAGTGTGTGATTCTTGTCCTGGAGCAACTGGATCAGGATTGTCTGAGTTCTGAAGGTAGGAGAGATGAGAGGAAAGAAGGGAGTTTGAAATGAGACTGTGGAGGCGACTGAATGAAGCTTACTGAGTGAATTCAGGTTTATCTGCCACAAGGAGAGGTTGGGTCACTGGAGTTTAGGTTACTTGAGGGGGAAAAAGATGTCTGGTCTGGGATCAGACGATTGGAAAAATTAGAGAGATTTCTGAAGGTTGCAGATGGAAGTTTCCGGCTCAAGACTATGGCCTCGGATTTGGAGGCACTGGTCCTCTTCCCGGCTGCTTCACACTTGGCTGTGAACTGCTCCAGTGAAAGCTGTAGATCACGACCTGATGAAGTCAATAGGATCACATCATTGAATAGACCTTTCCAGGTAGGCTTTAGAGTGTGACCCAATTGGAGCATACCCTCTGGTCTATTACCACGCCCACGTTTCAATCAACAAGCACCGGCACACAGCCAGTCCAGCCAATCACCTCGCAAGAGTTCCTTCAAAAGCACCAACAAAGCCGGGCTCCTCAGCTTTTCAGCTGCACTTCGACCCACCTCCTCCCCATCTCCACCTTCATCCAGACGAGCACCTCTGTGTTCCCCCCTTCCTAGGCTCTTCTCCACCACCATTGTCCGGGCCCGGGGGAGAAGACAACCCTGAGCT
Source organism: Poecilia latipinna (assembly GCF_001443285.1). Lineage (NCBI taxonomy): Eukaryota > Metazoa > Chordata > Actinopteri > Cyprinodontiformes > Poeciliidae > Poecilia > Poecilia latipinna. The sequence continues at coordinate 1,303 of NW_015119502.1, forward strand.
CCGGCCTGAGCCGATCATCAAATCGCTTGATGATGCTCAGCACCAACGTCTTCAGCTGGGCCTGAGTGCCAAAAAGAACGCAGTCTAATAAATCTTTCTAACTGATAATTTTCTCTGTGTGAGTTTCTCCAGTTTGAAATGACAAAAAACAGTACTGGCAAGCTGTTTCTCCTGCTGTTTGGCCAGAAGGGACTCTCTGGTCAGGGTGGAGTCATCCAGCTCCGGTAGGTGACAATGGCTTCCTCCACCCTTTACCATTTTCCAAATCACCTACTTATTTGTAACTTCATTGGAGACATAACGCTGCTGCAGCTCACTGGAGTCCCTGCTGATTTGTTTTTCTGCTTTGTTTTCTCAATTTTTTTTGTTTGGTTCCTTAGTTTTGTGCTTTTTGTCTAAATTTGTTTGTTTTGGGTTATTCTAATGTTGTTTGTGGCTTCCGGCCTTGCTGCAGAAGGCAGCCTTGGTTATTTTTAGATTACTTAATTAAAGCATTGATTTTTAATGGCTGATGTCGGAGGTTAGGGGTAACCTCATTTTAGCACTTGTTCATGTTTAACTTGTAGTGTCTTTCTCTTTTTGTATTTACTTTGTTTAACCCCACCCTTTTGTCTCCAGGCTGAGAGGTGAAGGCGATGGGTGGCGTCGAGGGGGGCTGGATCTGTGTGCTGTGTGAGTGAACGGTGTTGGAATTTCTTCATGATCGAGTGTCTGTTCACAAGTGCTGGGGGTGATTTATTTGGATTTATTCATTTGGTTTAGGAACTAGTTCCCCACATTTGGACTGCCCTCCCCCTGCTAGTAGGCCTCAGTGCTGTTCACTTTCCTTCCCATTGTGGTTCTTTACATTTTAATTGTCTTTTAAATTGTTTTTTTTATTGTTATTTATGAGATTAAAGCCATAATATTACAACAATACAGTCATACAACAATAGAACTGTAATATTGTGAGAACTCCAACACAAAAGAAATTGGTGAAGTGATACTATGTAGGTTTTACATATAATGCTTAATAGAAATAATGGATCCTTTAACACAGTAGAATGAAATTATAAGTAGCAAGACTTTGACTTGATCGTGTTAACATTAGGTTTTGATAACTTGAAACATTTTTTACCATGGCATATTTGGGCCATGGTAGGTAGAAAATCCGAATACATTTCCACCAAAAAGATCAAAAGATTTTTTGATTAATATCAGAAATGTTCTTTCTTCTAATTTTCTAATTTAATTTTTGACTTTTGGAGCTCAGAAATTTATGGGTTTTTTCTAGAAAATGTTTGAGATTATTCTCAGAAATTCTGAGTTTTTGGTACTTTTTCTATCTTTAGTGGCCCTAATGCACTGTTGTATTTTTTTTCAATTAAACAACATTTTTTCTGGTAAAATTGCATATTCTTCTAATACTTTGAGAATATTCTTGTAATGAAACACAATCTCTGAATTTGTATGACACTCTGTCATAAAATTGATTGATATAAAAGCCACTTTTTGAAATTATTTTCTCTCACTTGTAATTTCTTGTGACAAAAGAGAGCAAGAATAAAAAAAATGGATTAACATTGGATCTAGTACAAAAAATAATTTACTCTATATGGTGTGTTTTATTTTTTTTTTTTACCCAATTTAAGCCTCTTGGACTCTGATAGCTGCTTTGGCTTCACACATTCAGAGTGAGGT
>NW_015119503.1:0-2975 GCF_001443285.1 Poecilia latipinna
GGAGCAGTTTGTCATTTGGGGGAAAAAGCGCAGGCCCCCTGGGGGGTCTTTTGCGCCAAATTTTTAAAAAAAAAAAAAAAAAAAAAAAAGAAGAAGAAGCGCCGATCTGGGTCGCTAGACATTTATAAGCAACTGGTGACTGATATGCCTCTTTGTACCGAAGCAGTTTGTCGGGACAATCGGTGTGATCTGTGGGAGAAGGCAGCAGCAGCTCGACCATTTCCCTTCGCTGCCAGTGAAACTGCTCTCCGTGCGCATTAATGTGAGCAACGACAGAGAAAATGGCTGTCCTTGCTCTCCTCCTCTGTGCACTTTCTGTTCAAGTAAAAAAAAAAAAACTTAAAAAAAAACATGCCTCTCAGTTTGTGGACCCGCAACGAAATCCCCACGTAGTTCAGCAGCTGCAGATTTTGCGCAATATGCAGCTTGCTTTCTCCCGCTGAAATAACAGCATATATAAAGACGTTTGTGTCATCTGATGAATATAGACAGAAACGGAGTTGTCACATCTCATCGCTCCTTCCTGCCAACTGAAACTGAATTTGCACACGTGCATGACAGGGAGGCCCGCCGATGGTCTCGTATTCAGAATTTATAATCTGACAAAAAAACAAAAACGTATCGTTTCTGGTCATGAAAGAGGAGCTCTTAAAGACTTGAAAATGAACTAGAAAGTTTTTCTCGAATATGTTTTTCTACTTGTTTGCACCGTTTTGAGAATGCGTCAAAGTAAATGCGTTTCACGCAAATATCTGTTTGATGTTACCTGTTGAACTCAAGGGGATGTTTTGAAGCATCTGGAAAACTAATTTATTTGTATAAAATTACTTGCAAATGTGTAAATGTGTGTTTGATTTCACTCTCTCTCATAGTCTCTCATGATTTAAACGCTGCATCTTTGATTTTTTTTTCATCATTTTAGTCTCTGATCCTTTACAGAAAATCATTATAAGAGAGTGAAGCAGGCAGAGTGCACGTTCTGCCTGGAAAAATGCGCCCACTAAGCTGTGCAGACAGGTAAAACAGTCGTTTCGGTGCAAGTGATGATTTGTGCCGCTGTCTTCATTGCAGTTGGAGGTGTAGCCGGCCTGAGGAACATGCGAACTAGGCTGCTGTTAAATTTCCCCAGCTCAGGTCACAATGAGACAACAGATAGCGCCTAACCTCTCATGCAGAAGACAGATCTGTTCTAGATCTGAATCACTGGAAATGTATCATTATTACTTTTAAATCCTTCAAAATGTACCATTTCAATGTATTTTGGATTTGTGGAATAATAAGGAAAACATTGATACTCTGATGGGTTAATAGTTATTGTTGCTGCTCCGGTGTTTGCTGGAGTCCCACGTTGTTAACAACGCCCCTACAGCCTCATCAATAAATACATTTATTGTCTCTTTTTCTGCTCTATAGAGACACCAAAATACTGGCATGACTGTCAGACCAAAGAGGTTATTCAGATAAAACCTTCTTCACAAAATGATTTTTGTTCAATAAATAATGTTAACCGGAATTGGGGGCCCCAAATGAAATCCTGGCTAGGGCCCCAAATAAATTTGAGTCGTCTCTGCTTGCTAGTATTTTACGTTTGTGACAGAGTGCTTCTACTCTGCTCTGATCCCTCTTTATGCGGGCCTGCTTACGTTTGTTTTCCTTACCTGGCAACCTGCGGTGGAAGTTTTCCGCTTTCTTGGCAGCCAAGGTGAAAAACATTTAAATTTAAATCTCATTGCGTGGTGCAATGAAACCGTGGTGCCGGCTGGGGTTTGTTTTGGTTGTTTGTTTGTCTTGTTTGTTTTAGACTGTCCTGAAATTAGGATTGGATTTCTCTCAAGAAATAAAATTAAGAAATTAAAAATCAATGTCAGTGGTACTTCATGGCGCCACGGGTTTCCTCGGAACAATAATGTAATTGTTAACCTCCGTTTACTTCTTCCTGGTCATGTTTTTGCCCGTAAGTTGTGAGCGCAGTTTTTTTTTTTTTTCCTCAGTCTGTGCGCACCGGCAGCCCGCGCGTCTTTGCCCAGATACAAGCCAGCCAATGGCGTTTGAACGCGGCAGCGGTGCTGCACTGCAGGCGCGCCGAGACCAATCGCAGCCGCTGTCTGAGCTGCGCCCATCTTCTTCTTTCTGTCTGACATTTTGTTCATTCAGCCGCACACAACATTTTCTTACGGAAAGTCGAGATAATTCATTAACATGTCATTTCGGTGACGTGCTTAGTGAAACGCAGGAGGACACCTCTGTGCCGATCTCTCGAACGCACTCCGCTTTCGTACATTCGTGACGGAAAATATATTTGAGAAAAACATTTGGCTAAAAATGGTTTTGTCTCAGGTTTTATTTTTGTTTTTTCGTGATTAGCTTTTAAGGGAAATTTACTTGTTGGATTTGAGGCACATATTTTCAACTAAGCCTGCAGAAAATCCAGCTGAGTAGAAAATCGTTCAGCTGGCATTTTTGGTTCGTCTGCTCCTGGTTAACAGCAGATTAAAAAAAAAAATTAGGTTGTAAACAGGTTTGGATAAACTGGACGCTCTAAAGCGCTTACCTGGGAGAAATGCTTAATGTGGCGTCATCTATCAAATTAGCCACATTTCCCGTTGACGCGTTTTGTAATAAACTCTGACAACTGCATGACCAAAAATCTGAAATAATATTACTGTTTTTAGCCATATCATAAGTAGATGGCGAATCCAAAGGCTTCGATTCAATAAACACCACAAGCGCAATAAAGAAAACGATTTATGTGAGACAACATTCAGAATTTTCGTATTTCGATTTTGAGTTTATATCAGTGTCAATATTACTGGGCAGTTAGGCCTGAAAGGAGTTCAGCATCTCTGATAATTACTTAGGAACATCAAGCAATCGTAAACTAAATTAGACCCTTATATAATAGCTGTCGTAATTGGATTTCAGTTTTATTTGTTTTGCCAACAATGGGAAGTTCATAATTTTTTAAAGTTATTTTT
>NW_015119504.1:0-2968 GCF_001443285.1 Poecilia latipinna
ATTGGGTCCACCTAAAGTAAATAAGTTGAATCAACCACAAAAGTTAAGTTGAGCCAACACATTTGCTTTAAATTGGAGTAACAGAATTACATAGTGCTGAAATAAAGCAAAGTAATCAGGTGGAAAATCTTTCCATGATTTTTTTAATGTTAATCCAAAGAGTTATTTCTTTCAGTGTATAGAAGATCTTACTAAATTAAAATCGGTAATTTAAAATTGAATAGCTTCAATCATTATCTATGCCATGTTTATTTAAATATTGATGAATTCCCTGCATCACCTCTAATTTTAATTGTATAAAGTTACAGTTGGATGTAATTGTTATCATTGAGAAAATTTTGGTTAAAAGTCCTATAAACTTCTACGGAGCCCCTGAGGGGACATGGGAAAAATTCAGATAAAATGTGAACAACTTTTAAAATTCTAAAAAGAAAACCATACATAAATACAACACTCAGCAGTTTTGAAAATTATCAGGATAATGGTAACATTTTCATTAATGGTATGGAGAATATTTGATTACAGTTTTCTTTTTGACCTAAATTATTAAGGAAATTTAACTAGTTGTCTTAAAGCGTGGCACTAGCACAAGGATGCTTTTGTGTAGAATTGGACACTATTAACTTAATTATTTTATATATACATTTGATTAACCAATTTCTGAAAAGTGTATGTAGCTGAAATACTAAATTTGGTTTAAATTTTTAATAATTTTTGAGTTTAATTTTTGATAGGAGTTGATTCCACAATCGGTTGATTCTGAAACATCTGAGGGTGAATCATCTTAACGCATTTCTATTTTATCTTTTCTTTGGAGCTCAGAGACTGAGGCAGTGGACCTTATCTGAGCAGCTCCAGTGACCCTGAGCCTGGCTGAAACAAAAAAAAGGAAACAAAGAGCCAACTCTTCATCTACATCACAAGCTAAAGAAAAGACATTTAATTTATAATTATGTGAGCAAAAGGTGGCATACACTTTTATTTTCTTAATTTACTTTGTGTTTTACTCTAGCAGTTCTGCTTCCTGTGGACTGACGGACTGTAGGGGCCAGGTTTTGCAGGTTCAGAACCGTGCAATGAGGTAATGAGAGGGGGATCGCCTGGCTTCGGCATCAGGCCTCCGCTGTTCTTAGCCACGCTGACTTGGACATTTGCACTTTCTACACATGAATTGTGCCATCTTCTGCTGGACTGCTGTTTGAGAACAAAGACCTACTGGACGATTCTTACACCTTCTACAGAGGTCAGTGAGGCTGGATTGATTTTTCCTGTTGTCACCTGAAGGCGGAGTGCAGCTTACAGGATCTCGGATTGGATGTCTGACTCTGATCTCTGAGGAAACACCTGGCTAAAGGATGAGACCCAGGCGTGGTTTCTGAGGGTCTCCTATGGCAGAAAAGACCAGCAGCTTCTGCCCGACGTGAGACGGAGGTTTGAAAACAATGATTCATCTGCTGTATCTCTCCGTATTCCCTCTCCCACACAAGGGGGGACACATACTTTGTCCAGATTTTTCTGCACAGCGGGACTGAATGCTGCCCTGGACAGATTCTGATGGAGCAAATGGAACATCACATGTAAAGTCGGACTGAGACTCGGAGGCGGTCCTGTTTGTTGCCATGGTTGGTCCTGAGATTTTCCTCAGTCTACAGGTTGGAGACAAAATGGCTGCCAACAAAACCTTGTAGCTCTTAATGGTTTTTCTAGAATTTTTGAATTGTGTGATGCCACTTTTTCTCACCTTCATGTATTTACAGCAAATTCATTATCTACTGCCTTTGCACTCTGACCTCTGCTATTTGACCCCCAGGATAAGTTTAACGGTGCAGCAGGGTGTCAGAACTCTCTGCAGTTTACAGAAATATTGTTTGCCTGAATGATTATAACTCTGATTGTCCAACATCTGGCTAATATGTTTCTCTCCTCCAGCAGGACAACAATTGAAACAGGATAAAAGTACGGTAAAATTGTTAATTTCCTGATTTACAAAAGCACATCCGACCACACTTCAAATGCAAAAGAGGATGGTCTAAGTTCTAGTTGGTTCAAATTACAGTGGCTACAAATATAAGGACTATTATTTCAAGTTATGACTTAACTTTATTTGGAATCCATTTCAAATCTTAGGAAAATCTACTCTTTGGAAAATTACTCAACCAAATTAAGGGTTTACTGCACATTTTCTCAATCAACTGTTAAATTCTTTCACTGAGGTGTAAACACCCTGGTTAAATTGCATCCAACTGTTACAGTTAGCAATGAAAGCAAATTTGGGCTAAATGATTTGCGTAGGTTTCTTAGGAGTTTCTGTACCGAAACACTAAACAGTGTCTGATACAGAAACAGGGGGAGATGCATGGAATTACTCTATTCAAGCAAATTCTGAGTTAATCTATTGAGAAATGTTTCAGTTCTGGGCTTCAGCAAAATATAAAAGAGGTTAAATCAAAATTCACAAATGTTTTAACTATTTGAATGAGTTTCTAAAGTAATACTGAATATTCTGAATTGAATACATTAAAAAAATTGGTTTAAATTTGGATTTACAAATGAGCAATTATGGAACTGATTAAAGCGGGTCCAACGGATTGACAGAATAAAAAAGAATCTAGTTCTATGTGTAATTGTTGATCGGATGCCTAAACATTTCTCATAATCATAATTTACAGTTTTTGGTCTGAGACAAAACAGGGTTGTCTTTTATTACATGAATGGAAAATATTACAAGGGATCTTAATTCAACACGGATCATAAACTTTTCACACTATTGATGATATTTTACAGGCCTTTAGTGTAGCGGGTTACTTCTTGTTAAATGAGGACTATTTGATTGAAGTTAATTAAAATAACAAAAGCAAAACATTTATATATGGTTTAAGATTTCTGGTAAAGTTTCTATTAGGGATAAATCTTATATACATTTCAAATGATATTTCTTTGATAAAACATGACTGTGGGCAGTTTTGTA
>NW_015119505.1:0-2963 GCF_001443285.1 Poecilia latipinna
AGAGTGTTGAAACTTTCTTGATTTCTTTTAGCCTTAAGTGAAGTCTGAACAACTTTCACAGCAGTCGTCAATCCAGCAATGGTTTCAGTTCTCCTCTGGAAAGAGATGCTCAGGCATTCAAGCTCATCAATCACAGGTGAGGCAAGGATGAGACCCAAAACTGTTTTACCTTTCCTAAACTGCCCCAGCAGTCCATTAGCAGTGGATGCTGTGTTTGAGGCACCAGAAGCCATCTCCTGCAAGCTAGCCAGCACTGACCCATACTGTGACAAAACATCTCTGATTGCTTTGCTCCGTACTGCCCATCTTGTGGGGCGGAGGGGTTTTATTGCAGTGCACGATGGATTCTCTGTATGTGCTGTTGCTGCATGGATTGCCTTAAACTTCCCTGACTGAGAGAAAAGAACTCCAAGCTGGTTCACTCAATCCAATGCGTCTCTGATCAGAACTGAGGCTAAGCAAGCTTTCTGTGCAATTAAATTAGTGCAGTGTGCTCCACAATGAACAAAAAGAGCCAGTGGCTGCTCTTGCTTTATCAGTGCCTGTGCACCTGCATGCTTCCCAGACATATTGGCTGCTCCATCATAAATTTGACCTCGTAAACCATTCATTGGTAAGTTTAATCTGAGCAGCACATCTTTAACAACAGCAGCAAGGCTTTTTCCTGTTGTTTCAGAAACTGAGTACAAGCCAATAAACTCTTCATGGGGCTTCATGTCACTGTCAATGTATCGCAGACAAATGCTTTCTTGTTCTTTCCCAGAAATGTCCTGTGTTCCATCCATAATAATTGCAAACTCAAAAATTGGTAGGTTTCTGATTGTATCTGCTATTTCACTGACAATACTATTGCTCATAGAACACAAGATTTCATTCTGTATCTGTGGACTTAGGTATTCTTTCTGAGACCTCAGCAACCACTTAGCCAAAAGGGCATCATCTTCTGCCAGATTTTTCAACAGTTGATACAAATTGCTGTCATCATCGTCATGCCCTCTCAAAGCTTGTCCCTGGCGTGCCAAATATTTTATGGAGCTCACAATTTTCTCCAGACAGTGCCTATTGTCACCTTGCTGAGTTGCCAAAGCACTGGATAATTGGGCATTTATAGGATGACTTTCTTGTGCAGTCACAGAAACAGCATGATGATGTGAGTGACTATTTTCATGTGCTTTAAATTTTTCGAATGCTTTTTTCCAATTTTTAAATCCAGAAGTGATAAAGGCGGGTTCGGATTTTGCACCAAATGGTGTGAGTTTGTCCTGGTAAATTGCCATGCAATAAAAACACAAAATGCCCTTTTTCACTGCATCATAATGTAGCCAGGGAAATTCCTTGTACCACTTTCCTTGGAAATGTAAAGTTCTGTTGGCTAGAGCTTGAGGGTCTATGAATTTTGGATGTGGCTGATTTGGTTCTGTTCTCTGTCCACTGACTTCAGAGTCTCTCAGCTGTGTGTCCCTAGTCTGAACTCCCTAGAAGGAAAAGTTACAATGTCACTCAATGCCCCTGAACTACACTTACTACAAGCAAAAGATTAAAATTTTCAACTTTTTTTGTGGACTCTCATGAAGTATCTACTGGTATGAGTTACTCTGTCTTACCTGTTGCTCCACTCCTGTCTCTCCCTCACTCTGACTTCCTGCCTCTAGCCCGGTTGCACTATCCTCTCCTTTTCCTGTCTCCTTTGTGCTGTCCCTGCATTGTTGCTCCTAAACATATGAGATGGTTTCAGAAATGAGGTACAGCTCTTGAGCCTAATATGGCCAATTTTAAATCAAACAAAACATTTTATTTGTCACATTACAGACTTTACGCGCAGAGTTAATCGCAGAGGCAAATAAAATCAATCGATTAAATCCTTTCAGAGTATTATCTCATGGACTCTGAACTAAAGTCTTTCTGACAGGGAGCTGACAGTGTGTTGAAGAACTATGGACAGGGCGCTTTGAAGCATCTGGTTCAAAAACGCATTCTAAACCTTTGGTAGAAATCCATCTATCCTTCCATTTTCTGTACACCCTTGTCCCTTAGTGGGGTCGGGAGGTGCTGGTGCGGGGTAAACCCTAGACAGGTCGCCAGTCTGTCCAGACCTTTGGTAGAAATGGCGCCTTTAATTCCAGTTTGCAGTACAGAACAGAGAAAACTACAGAGTTGTCAATGTTGTGTTAATCTATTTATAGTCTAAAAAGAGGAGCCAGCAGTTTATTTGAGGAAATAAAGGTGCAGAAGTTAATTAGTTGGTTAGCCGCTGCTAAGAATTAAAATTAACTCTCCCTGTGGTTTTAACTAACGATCAGGAGCGCGGCAGGTATAATATCTGTCCATTTCGGCTAAGCAAAACCACGCAAAAAATAAAAAATCCTCGTAAAACGCACGCCCAGACCGGGCTAATTTCAACACAAGGGCAACACAGGTGTTGCCCTTGTGTTGTGTGACTGTTACTCACACTGACGTTACTCTTTTTTAAAAAAGCTGAGTAAGTCCTGCTGCTGTTTCAGCCTTTTAGTTGGTGGTGGCATTGTACTGAAATGAGATATATATATATATAAAAAAAAAAAAGACATTTTGGCTAGCGTAGCAAACGTCTAGAGGAAGTTAGCAGTTAAATATTGGATGAGAGATCATCCCAAGACTAAGATGACTAAACCAAAAAGATTCAGTTTCTATATATGAAAGTGAACTGACAACAAGACGTTATAAATAAGCAATATTCATAGCAGCATTCCCGACAGACCATTTTACCTCATTCACAAGTTTCTGACTTCTGTGTCGCTGTTTCCCTCCCTTCTGAGTGCTCACTCAGCAGTTCAGAGAGGGGAGGGGGAGTACAGTGACGTAACGCGATGCTGCGCCTTCAAAATAAAAGCACGCTAGTTAAAAAAATTTCAAAATCCAATATTTTGCGGTACAGTTTTTTGGGGGGGACATATCCACCTGGCTTCAATATTGGGGGGGACATG
>NW_015119506.1:0-2963 GCF_001443285.1 Poecilia latipinna
AAACTGTACTGACTAAAAGCTAAGAAAAAAACTGATAGCGTGATACGGCTAAATTACACCAACTAAAAATTATTACAGATTCAAAGCTAATAATGATTTGCAAATGTTTTATTTTATTTTTTCCTTTAAAAGAGATACTAGTTTGGAACTAAATTAAACATCTCTACGTGTTGAAAATAATTGATATTGCAGTGTTGAAATATTATGAAATATTTCGTTGAATTTAACTGAAAAATTGAATTTGGAGTGTAATTCTATAAAGAATCTACAAATCGATTGTTTTTGTGGGATTTTTCATATTGAAATGAATGACTATCATGAGAAGAGAGAAATGTTACTACAAAATTGAGTAACGGATGAAGCTATTGACCATTTAATTTAAAATATAAAAAACTTACGTTGTTAACTTGTCTGAAATGCAAGGTTAAGTGAAAGTCTGAGACTTTAAGCAACTTGGTAGATATAAATGGCTACTAAAAACTGATTGTGAATAAAAGCAACATTTTCTAGATTTCAGTCTAAAACATTTTAATCTAGATTTGATTGATAGTCAATAAATTCAAAAAGAAAAATCTTGAATTAGAGGATTTGAGATTTGGTTTAAATTAAAGATGGTCATTTTTATTTTAGAGAAATTAAATAGAAATGTTGAAAGCTGCCGAGTTTAACAAAGAAAAAACAAAAGATAACTCTGAAATTAAAAGACGTGTCTGCTAAAATATCTTCTAAAAGCAATAAACCTGAGTTCACCTGAATTAAATATTAATCCTCCCAAAGACTTTATTTGAATCTTAAGTGATTGTGATACATGGGCAATGCCATGTGTGAAAAGGGGGGAAAAGGGAAAATAGTGAGGTAATACTATATAACTACTAAATTCTTACATAAAAATTTTTTGTTATGAACTTTTGAGTTAACAAATACTGTTAGATGATGATTGATGCTTTTTCTAAATGGGTTGAAATAGTTCCAGCAAAGCATGTGGATGCTTTGATGGTAGCTAAGGCAAAACTATATCCCAACACACGGTATTCCACAGAATGTTTAGATTTAGTGAAGCTCTATATGAGGATCACCCCGACAGTTGATGGTCTAACACCTTTTGAAATAATTCATGAGAGAGCTTACAGATTGCCTCTGTTTGCTCCAGAATACAAAAAGCTGACGAAGAACAGACATTAGCAGATTATATGATCAGGACTCTTAAACTGAAGGAAGTGTCCAGTGCAAATTTACTGCCTTCTGATTCTCTTCCTGTACAGGAGGCCGCTCCCATCGAGCCAGGTGACTGGGTCTACATAAAGGTCATCAAACGAAAGAACTGGACGAGTCCACGGTGGGAAGGACCGTTCCAGGTGCTGATGACCACACCAACAGGTGTAAAGATTGCTGAAAGACCCAGCTGGATACATCTCAGTCACTGCAAGCTGCAGAGAGTGTTGGATCCCTAATCCGGAGTGGCGGGGAAGGCTGGCTACACAGGGATTCCTGACCAATAGGGCGGTTTGTCTCAACGCCAGTGAAGAAACTCGACAGATCCTCACTCTTTAGTTTGGGGGTTCTGACATCTCTGTACGCCGAGCAGCAATGGAGACTCCATATGCCAGATGGACCTTCTACTGCGCTGTGACTGCAGCATGTCTGATGTTTGGAGGAGGAAGTGACCTCACTTTCTACCCACACGACTACAGCACCAACCTGTAGTGGCAGCTGATGAACAGGACTGCTCACGAGGAGAACAAGGTGAACTGCTATGTGTGTGCGCAGCTACCAATCGCCACACACAACTCAGGTCTGCACCCAGAGAGCATCACTGATGACAAACAGATGTGTCTCTATGGCCTGAGCACACAACCACGACTCAGCGTCCCCGTGAAAAGAAGAAAATGCAAATGGTGCAAAAAGGATTTTTCTGTTCTACTTCGGACAGGAGATGCCACAAAAGGACTTTTTGGATCTATGAACTGTTCATTTGAGGATGACGTACTTCCGTTTCCACCGTTTCCACAAGCCACATGGAAAATACCAGAGACCATTTCTTTAGCAGGAGCTAAACCAGGATCTCTGAGGAGCTGTGTTTACAACAATGGACACGTTTCTCTTGGGATGCTACCTTGGAACTTGTGTAACAAAGTTTACACCTACTGCGACACGACACCGGATTACATCAACTGCATCGCCTGCAGGGGTCAGAGGGCAACCCCCGGCTGCAAAGTCTGGAAGGACAACCCAGACTGTGACAACCTGCTTCAGGAGAGGAGTTTCTACATCACGCATAAGACAAAAAGGAGACGAGAGACAACACTGTGCAGCGCCATAGTGCCAGGAGATTATGGCTCACGGATGTTGGTAGACTGGTACTTCATATGCGGGAATGAAGCATACATGTTCTTGCCGAAAAAATTGGGGAGGACTGTGTGCTGTGGTTCCTTTGATCAACCCGATTGCGTTCATCAGGAAAGCACAGAATGATCTACACACCCGCTCCAAACGAACAGTTATGTCAGAGGTCAAAAGATGGGGAGGCCTCACGACACATACTGGAGTTCCATGGGAATTCAGGATTTGGAATGGCGGAGAAAAATTCATGCTAAGCCTGTTTTCGTGGATTGGAGTAAGTGAGATTCGGGACCACGTTGAGATAAACAGGTATGGATTACTGCGACTAATCAACATCACATACCAGCTGGCCAATGGCACCGTGAGAGAGCTGACTGAACTGAGAAACATGGTTATGCAAAACCGTGTTGTCCTGGACTTTCTCACTGCCCCTCAGGGAGGGGTCTGCAAAATCATTGGCCCAACGTGCTGAACTTTTGTGCTTGATGAAACAGGAACTGGAAGAACTTAAACATTACATGGAAAGTGGAACACAAGGATCATCTCCTTTTGATTTTCTTTCTTGGCTCACTTCCAGACCATGGTGGAATTTACTGGTGAAGCTTGAAACACCTATTCTGGGT
>NW_015119507.1:0-2957 GCF_001443285.1 Poecilia latipinna
ACTTCCTCAGAAGCACATATGTGGCGCTTGGTCAAAGTTTTGCATCAACTTACTGACTGCAGGCTAAAATCTATAATTTGTTGGAACTAAGGTGGAAAAATGAAGATGGTCAATTAAATTTATAAAACATTAGGTAAAGTTCTTAATTGCCTTTAAAGTGCATTTATTTATTGAGATGTATATAAAAAATTATTTGTCAAAAAATGTATTTCTGTTTTTATTTTGGTTCTCCAATAAATGTCAACACTTCTGCTTCTTGGACAAATGTTTTCTTTTACCCCGCATTGGCTGCTCCGGCGCAGGAAATCCGGCGGCCATCTTGGATGGGTCGTCCCTCCTACTTTGCTCAATCAAAACTGCAGAAAATGCCTCAGCACTGAGGGATATTGTTGTTCGGATCTACGGACTATTGATGTGAGGGCTGGACAGACAACATTTGACATGTAAGATGGACATATTATTGTGTATATATTGTGATTAGAATATTACTTTACTGTATTTACGTCCACCGGCAGGATACCAGCTAATATTAGCTACAGTGCTGCGCTACACCAACATGGTATTTAGCACTAGCTAATGCTACAGCACAATACCAACATAATACTTATTATATTCAGTGGAAACAAATGCTAACATGCTGCACAAACATGGTATTTAGCAGTAGCTAACACTAAAATGCTACACTAAGGCATTTATCTTAAACTAATGCTAAAGCACTACAATAACATAGTACTTAACAGGAGCTAATGCTAACGCGCTACACCAACCTGGTGTATTTCTTCAAACCTCAATAGCAGCTCATGGAGGAGTTTGATCTGTTCACATTTCATCTGTCTGATGCCATACAGTCATGACAGGTAACATTTTTCACAAATATGTAAAAAACATATTTTTAATAAAAGTTACACACTGCAGCTATAAATGCCTGAATTTGTTCAAACTACTAATTCTGCACTGAGAGTCCAGAGTTTATTCTGAGGGAAGAGACAAAGTGTCATCTTTTAATTTTACAAACAATGTTTCTTATGATTGGAAGTGATGTTGGTGAATCTGATGGATTCAGCTAAAGATGAGGCTGGCCTCAAAGATTTGAAGCTTATCGTTAAAGATTCAAAATATCAACAACATGCAAAAATCTGGACAGCTACTATAAGAAGGTTTTGACGGCTTTAAATGATTCTCTGTAAAACACTCCAGTGTCTTTCATATTTCAGGAACGGTTGGAGTTTTTTCCTGGTATTTTTAGTTTAAGTTCCTCTAAAACTTGATAAACTATTGAATTTTGACTCTGTAACCTCAGGACTTTATCAGCCTGTCATCAGATTGTACTGAATTTTAATCCTGCATGTTTTCTGTCTTCCTCAGATGTTTCACCAACATCTTTAACCACAATATTGTGAAACTTTGAGCCAAAACACGAAAACTGAAGGCAAGAAAAGTGTCACTTGTTCTTGTTTTTAAAAACCAACAGCATATCCCATTATCAGACCTGTTCCTAACAGATTTTACCTAAATAATTTGAAGATGTTGCTTCTTTCAAAACAGAAAAAATTTCAATGAACTTCTAAACCATCATGTTCCTCCTGCACTGTAAAAAGAAATGAGTTGAACCAACTGAATTGAGTTGCTTCAACTGGTAACAAGTAATTCAATTATGTTTATCCAGCCTCATTTATTAAGTTTATTCAACTCTGTATATTGTGATCATCTGACTCAATGTTTTTATTTTTAAAATCTGAATTCATTAAGTTGGTTTAACTACAAAATGTTTATATTTATTAAACTTTCTAACTTGTTTCCTGCAGTTCCAGGGTGAGTCTTTCTTCATGACTCTTTAAGGAACGAGAAGCTCAATGTTTTTATCCAACCTTGTTATTAATCAGTGAAATAAGTTGGAGGAGAGACGTTTGGTTCCTGCTGCAGCTCAGTGTTAATCTGGTTAATCTGAGAGATTAGCTCCAGTCTAACACTGCAGTGAGGATTAAAAGTGGCCAGACAAGGTGAGGGACGGAGGAGAGGTCACCATCAGGAAGTTTGAACCTCTGCAACAAACTGCATTTAATCACAACCAGCTGCTGATTTTACTGAGTTTTGGGATTTCCAGTTAAATCTTTATTTTCCGGTTTGGGTTGAATCAGGTGTGGCCCACGTTGGGCTGTGGCGGGGCATATCCATGTTGGGTTATTCTCAGCTAAAATAGGTTTACTGTTGTTATCAAATGTAAAATATGTCAGAGATGCAGCTTTTCTGTCCACCACTGATCTCCAGTTTTCATTCTGCTCTGATCTTCCAGTTCCTGGATTTTTTCTCCAGAGAGAAAAATGTTCTGCAGGTTCTGAGTTTCAGGTAGAAGTTCTGAATGAAACAGGAAATATTAAGATTTTATCACTTTATGCTTCAAAGCATTGACCTCTGACCTTCATGGGATTTGAATGTTTTACTTTAACTAGGACTTTCTGAAAGGCAGAGTTGATGAAAGAATATTTTTAATGAAGGAAGAGAACAGAATGAGCAGGAACTGAACCAAATGCGGAAGAAAAAATTTTTATTTCTCTAAAACATGAAGAAAAACTGCAGCAAATAAACAAAAGGAAGATTTAATATTCAAATCTGACGAGTTTAGAAAAATAGGAGCCGACAGACAGAAAATGTTCAGAGAGAAAAACTGATCAACATTTCAATGAAATCTGATGAATGAGAGGAAAAAAATAAGAGAAACAACATCTTGACATTCAGTGTGAAGCTTTGACTGGAAACAAACAGGAAAACATGAGGATCCTGGAATAATCCTGGAAAAATCCTGGAATAATCCCAGCTTCCATCTTTAAAGGACTGGAAGAAGAAAAAGTTTCCAAGGACTCAATCAGAAAAGTTTCACCAAGAAATAGATTGTAGAGATGAACTATCTGTTCAACAGTGAGAGAGTTTCTCTGACAGGAGGAAAATCTTTAGACTCT
>NW_015119508.1:0-2956 GCF_001443285.1 Poecilia latipinna
GTGTCATGATGGGTTTGAGACTCTTGACCCACATGCAGAAACACTCAGAGAATGGGTTTAGTCAAAAGGTTTATTTACAGCTCTGACAAAAGAAAAAAGATAGTTGGAGTTTATTCTTTCTTCGGTCCAGGATCCGGGAATTACTGCACACAGGTAGAGAGCAATGGTGAGTTCAAATGCGGATGGGAAACTTCAGTTCTAAGGGAACTCCGTGAGTTCTTACTTGTAGTGGCTGGAGAGCGAGTGGGGAGAGGCAAGCGGAGCCAGGTAGGCAAGGCAATTTCCAGGTTGTGGGCTGCTCAGGTGGTTCACAGGGCTGGAGGGCGGACAGGGTGGTCTAACTCACAAGACCGAGAGGAAACGGTGCAGCAGCGGCACGAGAGGATTCTTCCAAGACTCCGGTAACTCGAACGGTTCCGATGCAACAACCTAGAGAGGATCCACAAAAACAGATTAGACTATGAAGAAGCAACGTATCAAAATCTCAAGCTGTTTAGCAACACTATGAGGGCTCTGTTTACCACTGCTGGCAAACACTCTGGCGAGGAGGAACTGGCCGCCTGCTGCTCATATACTCCTCACGGTGATGATCATTTCTTGCAGGTGTGTCAACCAAGACCTGTTGGTCCAACCTCTGGGAAAAAACAGCCACAAGGTGCCCTCTGGTGGATAGACCTGGAAAAACACTAACCCAGCCTGGTCCCCAACAGTACCCTCCCCTCAATGACCGCCACCTGGCGGTCCCGAAGAAGTAGAAGGTTGGGAGGAACGAAAATTGGAAATGAGGGTCGAATCCAAAATAAAGGAACCGGGTACCCACATGCGGTCCTCTGGCCCGTAACCCTCCCAGTCCACCAGGTATTGCCAACCCCGCCCACGACGGCGGGAGTCCACAATCCGGCGGACCGTGTAGGCAGGGTGACCGTCAATGTCGAGGGGGGCAGGGGGCTCAGCAGGGGGGCACAGTGGACTTGAATGGACTGGTTTAATCTGAGAAACGTGAAAGGTAGGATGGATGCGGAGTGAGGGTGGCAGGCGCAGACGGACAGCGGACGGACCGACGAGCTGCTCCACCTCATAGGGTCCAACGAAACGGGGAGACAATTTCTTCGACACGGACTTCAAAGGAATGTCCTTGGCAGAGAGCCAGACCTTCTGGCCAGGAAGGAACGTGGGGGCGGCACGCCTCCTACGATTGGCCCAACGACGATTCTGCTCTGTCGTGCGGTTGAGGGCGACAATAGTCCTGTCCCAGATGGTCTTACACCGGCGAATGTGATGCTGGACAGAGGTTACCGAGATCTCCTTCTCCTCAGCAGAAAAGAGTGGGGGTTGATAACCAAGTGATGCCTCAAACGGGGAAAAACCTGTAGCAGACGAGCAGTGAGAGTTATGTGCATATTCAACCCACGGTAAGTAAAGGCTCCAGTCGGTTGGGCTTGAAGATGTGAGGCATCTGAGGGTGGCCTCTAACTCCTGATTCAGACGCTCAACTTGGCCATTAGACTGGGGGTGATAACCTGACGTGAGTGAAACCTTGGCACCAAGAGCCGAACAAAAATGTTTCCACACTCGGGAGGAAAACTGTGGACCCCGATCAGAGAGGATCTCCTGTGGGATACCATGCAGCTTAAAGACATGCTTCACGAGCAGCAGAGCAGTCTGAAGGGCTGAGGGAAGCTTCTTTAAAGGGACCAGATGGCAGGCCTTAGAAAAACGATCAATGATTGTTAAAATGGTAGACATACCTTTAGACACGGGTAATCCGGTGACGAAATCAATGGCAACGTGAGACCAAGGTCGCTTGGGGGTGGGCAGGGGTTGCAGCAGGCCGGAGGGAGGCTGGTGGGAAGCCTTGTTTCTGGCACAAATGGAACAGGCCAACACATATTCCCTGACGTCTCTGTGTATGGATGGCCACCAGAAACGACGGTTGATTAGCGCCACCGTTCTGCTGACCCCTGGATGACCTGAAAACTTAGAGGTATGCATCCAGGTTATCAGGCGGGCTCTGACGGATGGGGGAACGTAAATCTTGTTGCTAGGACCAGTGCCAGGATCAGGCTCTGATTGTTGGGCCTGCTTAACCAGGTCTTCTATTTCCCAGGTCACCATGGCGACAGAGCAGCTAGGAGGCAAAATAGGACTGGGTGACTTCTCGGACTCATCTGGAGAATATAACCTGGAGAGAGCATCGGGTTTCACATTTCTGGATCCTGGGCGGTAAGAAATAGACAGATTAAATCGAGAAAAGAACAATGACCATCGGGATTGGCGGGGATTCAGTCTCTTAGCTGATTTGAGGTATGATAAGTTCTTGTGATCAGTCCAAACTAAAACCGGATGTTCTGCACCTTCTAACCAGTGTCTCCACTCTTCCAACGCTAGCTTGATAGCCAGCAACTCCCTGTCACCCACATCATAATTTCTCTCCGCTGGGGAAAGTTTGCGAGAAAAAAAGGCACAAGGGTGGGTCTTGTGATCATTCTCGGAGAACTGGGAGAGAACAGCTCCCACCCCTGTCTCGGAGGCATCTACCTCTAGGATGAACTGCTTAGCGGGGTCAGGTTGTATGAGGATGGGCGCATTAGCAAACAGGGTCTTGAGTTGAGTGAAGGCAGCCTCAGCCTCCGGGGACCAACAGTAAGGAACCTTGGTGGAGGTCAGAGCGGTTAAAGGTTGGGCAGTTAGACTGTAGTTACGAATGAACCGTCTATAAAAATTAGCAAAACCGAGAAACCTTTGCAACTGTTTTCTATTCTCAGGGATAGGCCAGTCTAAGACTGCTCTGATCTTTTCCTCTGTAGGTTTGACCTGTCCGCCCTCTAGAGCATAACCCAGGAACGTGACAGATTGTTTGTGAAACTCACATTTCTCCGCTTTACAAAACAGTTTGTTCTCCAGAAGACGCTGCAGAACTTGGCGGACATGACTCCTGTGCTCGGGTAAGCTCTTA
>NW_015119509.1:0-2950 GCF_001443285.1 Poecilia latipinna
CCAATCAAACGGGTCCGACTCGTCCTGGACGCCATCAGAAGCAGCATTTTAACTGGCTGTGCAGCGACTTCATGACAGGAGACGATTCAGGGTTCAACTCTTCTGGAAGGAAAAACTACTGAGTCCTTCCAGCTGCAGAGACAACGGAGGATAAAACTGAGACCAAATGTGGTCCAGAGCAGCAGAACCTCAGCATGGTTCACTGAAGGAAAAGGAAAAAGGAGCATCTGAAAAATTACTAGAGGAAAAAAGGATTTGGTGAAAAAGCTTCTCATGTTCTGAGTCACTGACCAAAACATCAATTAATATTTATAAATTACATGGTGATGACAGTAATTTTTATTTCACAAACATTTCACCTCCCAGACAAATTCATCACCCTGTTCGTCCCTGAACCTTTGAATAATAAACATTTTGAGGCTTTTCTTAAAATATGTCCTGCTTGGACTTCGCTTCAACTCTGAGTTTGTTCCAAATCTTCACACCAATCACTGAGACGCACATTATTTTCATCGTTGTTCCAACAGGTGAAGTTCTGAAGTTGAGGCTTTCTCTATAGTCATATCCATCCACTCTATCCGCAACAATTTTTTAATATTTTCTGGTGATAGTTTGTTTGTAACTTTGTACATAAGCTGTGCAGTTTGAAACTACCAAACTACTAGGAGCTAAAAAAAATCTTTAAATTGCTGGTATGACATTAAAAATCAACCATATGAACTATTTGAATGGCTCTTTTCTGTAATGTTCATAATGGCTGATGTGAAGTTAGCATTAGCGAGAACTCCAATACTTCTAGCTATTTTAGATTGCAAATATTTAATCTGAGGTTTCCAAAAGATCTGATTATGAATCAAAACTGCCAAAAAGTGAATTTCAGTCACTCTCTCCACATTCACATTATCAATTATTATTTGTAAATCGCTATGCTATTCCCAAATAATATTAACTTGGTTTTATCTGCATTTACTGATAATTAATCTCAAACAATTTACATAACTCTAAATTAATTTCTCTCAAAATTTTCACTGTAAATTTTCACCGGTACAAAAAATGTTTGTATGTCTGTAAATAAAACACAATTAAATATTTTGGAAACCTTACGTATATCTATATGTATAAAATAAACATCTTTGGTTCCAGTACTGGGCCCTGGGGAACACCACAACCATTGCCAAAGCATGAGGAATGGAAATCACCCATTTGCACAAATTGTTGCCTGTTGCTGAGAAAACTTTTCATCCATTGCAAAACTCCTCCTCTTAAACCGTAGCGCTCGAGTTTCTTGATGAGTATTTCATGATCAATTGTCTAAATGCTTTTTTAAGTCAATAAATAAACAGCAGGTTTCTTTGTATCTAGTGAACAGGCAGCTCCTTCTGTTATTGAAGAACTTCCATTGCTGTGGATCTTTGTGACCTAAATCCAAACCGACTCTCAGTGAGTCGTTGGTGTTTATTAACAAATCTATCCAATCTGGCAACAAATATTGTTTCCAAAATCTTTAACTTTAAATATAAAAGTTTGGAGAAAATGTTGGTATTTTAAAGAGCAAATGAAAATAATTAATATAAATAACCTATTGTCAGAATAATAAAATAAGGTAAATGTATTTATAAATCAGTTTCTCTCTAAATAAAACGTATAAATTGTAACAGAAACTGTAGATGTGCGTCTGGTGAATTTTAGTCTAAAACTAGTTTGTTCTTCATTCAGTGAAGTTCCTCTCAGCGAGTCGAGGAGCCAGAAAATTTACTGAAGTCAGAGTAAAAATACTTCAAAATAAAAGTATTCAAGAAAAGTACAGCTTAGTAAAAATACTCCTAAAGGCTCATTTTTACAAAAGATTACTGGATTAAAAGTAACTGAGTAAATCTAACGGCTCAGAAACAGACTTCAGATCCATCTGGACCAGAACCAGAACTTTGACTCTAAATAAGACCAAGAATCCTGATGCATGCTGGGAGTTTTCCTGTCTATCAGAACCAGAACCTTCCAGAAACTCAACAATCATCTGGGCGTCTGCATTTGCTTCCAGAGGTCAAAGGTCAAACTGTGACTGGTTCTGCTGGGTGGAACCAGAACAGAACCAGAACCAGAAGCTCCTGTGGGAGAATATATCAGTCTGAATGTATTGAATGAATAAAATATACAAATGTCACTCTTTGAATGGAATTACTGACTTCAATGAACTTTTTGTGATGTTCTAATTTTTTGACCTGCAGTTTTGTAAACAATTTGCTGAACAGAAAACACAAAGAATGTTAAAAACTTTATTGCTCATTAAACAGACAGCAACCCACATTACATTAGAATAAATATAAAATCAAACATGAACCAATCAGCACATTATCCCAGTGATTCTCTGAGGTCTGAATAAATCAGTGAATCTCAGTAAAGAGCCTGATGTGACACATTGAGTCCTAAAGGTCTCTAGAAAACTGAAAACATGAAATATGGAGTTAAAAAAGTAAAAACCAAAACAAACTGAGGAATATTAAAGCTGAGGATCAATGAATATGATGCAAAACTTCATTATTTAAAGATTTTTAGAATGACTATAATAAGATAGCAATGTAAATAAAATCTTTTTTTTTCCAGATAAATGTTGGATGTTCCTGAAAACTGCTCTAAGATCAGAGTTTCTGTGGGACATCCAGTTCTAAACTGGTTAAACTGGTTTCTGTGATGGAAGCTGAAGTTTCTCTGCAGTTTCCAGTAAAGCATCTTTTTATCTGTGGAGCTTTGAGGAACATTTTCCTGTCAACAGAAGAAGCAGCAGAGAAAAGAGGTTTGAAGTGTCTTTATGATTCAAAGCTGAACTGAAAATGATTCCCATGTTTCCATCTCAGACCATTTCTGGTTCCAGGATGAAAATGAATCAGAGAGAAAAAAGATCAACTTTCCAGTTGAATCCAGTTCAGATCAAAACTCCATGAAGCCTCTAAAT
>NW_015119510.1:0-2949 GCF_001443285.1 Poecilia latipinna
TTATTAAACTAAAATCTCCAGCATGGGGAAGTGGGATGAGCTCGACTTTTCTCGACAGCGTGCATGTGTGTGTGTGTCACAAAATTGTGCAAACATGTACATGAATAGATTCCTGCATTTATTCCTTATTCAATGCAAACCAAAAGCACATGTGGCACACTGCCACGCGTAGAGCTATCAGACCAAAAATATATACATGAATCAATATTGATTCCTTAACTTTGAGTCAATATAAAAGCAACACAGCATGTAAATCCACATTCAGATGATGGTTGAATCAACATTGACATAGTGTTAGTCATGGTTGAAACCCTAACGTTGATTCAACATGTAAGTCAGAAATGGCTGATAATATTGAAAAGACTGTAAATGACATGAGAAAAATCTACAACGAGCTGAGAGAGAGTAAAGCACCTGCCCAAGTCATAAGGCCAAAATGGATTTGTGTGAATCAGTGGCAAAGGACATCATGAAAATAATTTCTGAGCGTTTAACAGCGATAGATGAATTTGATACAGATAGAGAAAGGCAGCGTCTCCATCAGCTCTTAACCTTTGAACATGCCAAGTCCAAATTTAGTACTGCATCTCAAACAAGTTACCATACTGAAGCAAGCATCATCGCCAAAAGAATTGATGCAGCTGCAGAACTAGCTGCTCAGCATAAAATCACACAAGAGGAAATCAATCAAAAGAAAATCATAAGGGAAATGGAGGAGAAAGATCTGAACTAGAGAGCCTACAAGCTGAAAAGGAAAGGAAAGATGTACGTGCAAAAGTAAAGATTTATGACAAGGAATTAAAGGTTGACATAGAAAACCAATTAATGATACAGAACAATGGGGTTTCTGTTATCAGCCAGAGCTTTGCACAACCAGCTCCAGTGGGTTCTACAGGTTTACATCAACCACTCTGGCAACAAGATACATCAGATCCTGTAAACAATCCACTAAACAATCACACCCTCAAGTTGCTGCAACATCGCTTCTCACAGATATATCCCAGCTAGCTAAAGCTATTCAAGACAGCATAGCTGTAACCAGAGTCCCAGCGCCTGTACCCATGGTGTTCAGCGGAGATCCCATCACCTTCATCGGATGGAAGACTTCATTCATATCACTGGTGGACTGCAAAAGTATATCTCCTACTGATAAACTATATCTATTAAAAAGGTACATCACTGGTCCTGCTCTTAAATGTCTTGAGGGCATATTTTATCACAGTGATGAAGATGCATACAGAGATGCAATGAAGAGGCTTGACCAGCGCTATGGTCAACCTTTCATTGTTCAGAAGGCATTTAGAGACAAACTGTCAAAATGGCCAAGAATTCATTCAAAGGATGCAGAAGGTTTAAGAGCATTTTCTGATTTTCTCACAACATGCCTCCTAGCAACACCACATGTAAAGGGCTTGGAGATTTTAAATGACTGTGAGGAAAACCAAAAGTTGCTGCAAAAAGTTCCAGAGTGGCTTGCAACACGATGGAATCGTCAAGTCACAGTTGATCTCATGGAAGGTAAAGATTTCCCCTCTTTCAAGGATTTTGCAGAGTTTATGACACTTGAGGCAGAAATAGTCTTTGTGAGTTCTTCATATGCACTATATTCATGCAGCTCATCTTCAGAAAATAGATTCACAAAGGAGATTAAACCAAGCAAATCTACAGCTCAAGTCTTAACACATGCAACAGTCCTTACAGATGAAACAATGTTAAATGGCACAAGGTTAAAGGTCACCTACATGTTCTGTAAAGATGAAAAGCATCAGTTGTCAAAATGCCCCAGCTTTACGGAAATGTCATTAGATGACAAATGGACATTTGTGAAGGAAAACAAACTGTGCTACGGGTGCTTAAAGATGGGCCACAATGCCAAAGACTGTCGTCATCGCCACACATGTGACACCTGCAAAGGACGACACCCCACCTGTCTGCACAATGAGAATCACAAGGCAAATGAAAGACCTGAGAGCTCCACCAACATCACAGAAAGTGAATCTACAGCAGCCACAGCTCTGAGTGTCCAGAGGTGGGTCAGTCAGGTACCACCTGGTGATTGTTCCTGTGTGGGTTTCCACTGCCCAGAGTCCATCTAAAGAGGAGTTCATCTACGCTTTACTGGACACAAAGTGACAACACATTTGTTAGTCAAGAACTGACTAACAAATTAGAAGCAGAGTCTCATCCAGTTAAGTTAAAACTTACTACAATGCTGGGAGTTGACACAACAGTCAAAAGTCAGAGAGTAGCAGGGCTACGTGTGAGAGGTTATAATTCAGATTTTCACATTGAACTTCCACCCTGTTACACAAAGGACAACATCCCATTTAATCATGACAACATACCTACAAATGAAACGGCAAAGAAATGGAATCATATGGCAGACATTGAGGATAAGTTACCTCCTCTCCTGAGTTGCAATGATGGACAACTTATCGGATTTAATTGTGCCAGAGCTTTAGCTCCAAAAAAGGTTCTACTTGGAAAGGACAATGAGTCATTTGCTATCCAGACAGATCCAGGGTGGAGCATTGTTGGTAGCTCCACATCAGAGTCAAATGTAACTGAAATAATCTGTGCCATAGAGTTATGGTAAAGGAACGGTCTTCTGCATCATCGATGGACATGATCAGTGTTAAGGACGGAAAGGTAAAGGATAAAACTTTTCTGGACAAACGTAAGGAAGGAATACAGAAAAGCAAACAAGGACATGGTGAGAAGGCTCTTCTATTCACATAAGCTTCACACTCATTAGATATTAAAAGGCCTCCAGAAATCACATTGAAACACTCAAAGCAAAGGTTTAGCAAGGAAGAAAGTTACAATACAGACTATGTTGCACATAAGAATGATATAATTGAAAGAGATGTGGAAGAAGTACACAGCAAAGGAATGCAAGGTGAACATTGTACTAACCCCACCCAAGGGCAACCAGCTACCACGTCACAA
>NW_015119511.1:0-2947 GCF_001443285.1 Poecilia latipinna
CTCTGAGCCACCGTTAACACCGTGGGTCATGCTGAGCAACACTGGCACTGTTGAGTGTGCACATTGCACTTGCATGGCAGGGGTAGCAGAGACCTGCACCCATATAGGTGCCCTACTTTTTAAGGTGGAAGCAACAGTGAGGATACGAGGCACAAAAACTGTTACAGATGAGCCAGCCTACTGGATATTACCTGGCAATCTGAAGAAGATTCACGCAGAAGTTGGCCATAAAATTGGCTATAGTACTTCAGCTTCTCAAAAAAAGATACTTGACCAAAATATCCTTGCTGAAGTCTCAACACCAGCCAGAAGAAGCCGTCCGCAAAAAAGAAAAATCCCACCTGCAAATCTGGAAGATTTGGGTCCTCTGCTTGACACACTATTAGAGCACGCCAAAGCTGTTGGTTTGTCAGGAATGGAGAAGTATTACACATTATTCACACACACAGAAGAGCAGTCAGTTAAGTTACCTCTGTCACTTGCCTCTCTGTACCACAAAAACATCCACTCCCATGATTTGTCAACTCTTTTGCTGTGCTGTGAAAAATACAAAAATGCTGCAATAGTGACTGATGAGCAGGCAGAAGCTATTGAAAAGCACACAAGACTGCAGCACAAGTGTTCTGCCTGGTATGAATGTCGAGCTGGACGAATTACAGCATCCTCTATGCATGCTGTATTTGCCACCAGTTTGGAAAGCCCAGCGCTTACAGTTGTAAAACAGGTGTGCAACCCAGGCAACACCATGTCTACTGTACAAACAAAATGGGGTGTGAATCATGAGGTTGATGCACAAAGGGCCTACATTAAATTAAGAGCTTGTCACAAAAATCTAAAAGTTAAAAAAGTGTGGTTTCATCATAAACACTGACTTCCCTGAACTTGGAGGTTCTCCTGATGGACTCACAACATGTGACTGCTGTGGTAATGGCTGCCTGGAGATGGTGTCCTTACAAATACAGGGCATCCTGCATCCAGGAGGCAGTGGATGCAAACGACAAAAACTTTTGCCTTCAGCTGTCTGGCAGTGAACTTCACCTGAAGAAACATCATCCATACTATACACGGGTACAAACTGAGATTTTTGTGACAAAATCAAACCACTGTGACCTTGTTGTGTGGACCCAGAAAGACATGGCTGTTGTCCGTGTCTTTCCAGATCAGGAATTCTGGGAACCACGTCTACAAAAAGCACAAAGCTTCTTTAAAAATATTTGCCTTCCAGAACTTGTTGGTAGATATTTCTCAGAGCACACCTGTACTCCAGCTTCAAGGGAGACATAGTCTAACAATCTTGTCAAGAAGCATGTAAATCATGCTGCTAGACTAATATTTGCACTTTTTTTCTCTAGCAATTTTTCTCTGATGATCGGCACATTTGTTACCTGTAATGTTCACTTACATGTTACATGTCCACTGAAAAATGTCCAATAAAACTAATATTGAAAATGTGACTATTTCATATTATTTTTCACTCTGAAATGTTTTAAATACACGTTGAATGTTTAAATGTGGGCTCTTTCATTTGGTTATATTGTTTATATTGTTTACCGCAAAATGTCTGATTATATAAGTATTTAATCAAAAAATGTTTATCTAAAAATCTAATCTACTTCATGTATATTATATTAAATATTTTCAAATTTTACTTGGACTGTGATGAAGTTCATCAACTGTTTACATGCAACTTCAAGTGCTTGAATCAAAAGTCTTATCAATGTTTACCAGATCAATTTATGAAATGAGAGAAAACAATCCCTTCCATGTTATTATTCAAATCTACACATATTTCCATAGAAAATCATGAATGGAACAAATACAAATTTCTTTTTTACTATATGTATTTTACACAACAGTGCTAACTGTACAAATATTTCAACACTATCATGAATGGAACAAATACAATTTTGTTTTTTCTATCTTCATTTTACATAAAACAGTACTAACCATACAAATATGTCAAAAGAATAAATGCAGAAAATCTTTTTTCAATCTGCATTTTAATTAATATCAGTGGAGCATTGGAGTTTCATATTCACATGTACAGGTTTCATTTTCATTAGGTTTCACAACCACACTAGAACACATGTTCACCAAGCAGCAGCACACAAACACAATCTTGTCAAGAAGTGTCACCTCTTCACCCTCACATGTAAGCAGCAACCTAATTGGTATAGTTCTGTGTAACAGTTTGGCTGCATGAGGAACAAATACAATCACTCTTTCCACATGAATTCTGAGGTGAGCTACAGCTCGCGAGTCTTCGACATCTTTGGCATCCAGTTGACATCTCCCTTTAGTGAATGATGGCATTTTGACCTCAGCACACATCATTCCTACACTGTCCTT
Source organism: Poecilia latipinna (assembly GCF_001443285.1). Taxonomy (NCBI): domain Eukaryota; kingdom Metazoa; phylum Chordata; class Actinopteri; order Cyprinodontiformes; family Poeciliidae; genus Poecilia; species Poecilia latipinna. Next base: position 2,350 of record NW_015119511.1, read on the forward strand.
AATATCAAAGCCTCTGTCTGCTAACACAATGTCTCCAGGTAATAAATTGGAGAGAAGGCCACAGTTTTCTGTAATGTGTTTGTCTGAAGTACGTCCACCCCATCCCTTAGAAATAAAAGAAATCGACCCATGTGGTGTTATACCAATAAGGTATTTCATAGTGTGTCTTCCTTTGTACCGGGAGAAGGATTGTGCACGTGCTTTTAAATTTGAGGGTCTTTCTGTGCCTAATTCAAAACAGTCAACAATAATTGCTACACGTTTTCCAAATGTTTCCAAAAACTGAGGAGGCATTGTGGCTTGTAAACAATGCCTCTCAGGCCAGCTTACCATGGGCTTAAGGCGTGCATACAACACATCAAGGGTGTCAGCAAAGACAGTCGACAGAGTTTTGTGTGACACACTGAAAAGATGGCAAAGATGCAGAACGGGTAAATCAAGTCTTTGACGCATTAGTGTAAGTACAACCATTTGAAACTGTGAAATCTTTTTTGATTCTGACAGAAAAGGCCTAATAGTGTTAAACAATGATAATAAAATGACAAAGCAAGGAAGTCCTGTATAATATTTTACTTTTTTTGTGTCATCCTTAAAAAAA
>NW_015119512.1:0-2946 GCF_001443285.1 Poecilia latipinna
ACACTAGCAAATTTTAGGAATAGCTGATAGTCAATTTGTTATGGAAACCCAAATGATAGCAGTCCCTTGCAAAATAACACCATTTATCTACAACAATACTTTTTCTTTTGTTGGCAACAATCTAATATAGGAAGGACATGTCTTTAGAATGGACTTACCGTGGAGGGCAGAGCTGAGTGCATTTTGGTCCACCATCTCTCCTTTTTTAGCCGATCCACAAACCTGAGTTTCTTTGCTGGATGTAATCGGTAGCAGCACGTTATCCATCTCTGTCTGAAGAATGTTGTAAGGAAGTTGATTGTTGAATGATAAGATTCTAGTAATACAGAAGGATAACACGAGCCTTGAAAAACATAGCATTTTCAGTTTGGTCGATTTCAAAGCATCTATTTTAAAACTTTTACATTCTATATGGATAGGATACAAATTGGAAGACTTTGCTTTACAGAATTCCTTTACAGTTTACTTTTTATAGAAATAAACGCCTAACATAACCAGCATTAGTCAATCATTTTAAGTTTGTTTGAACTTATGCTTGTTTTTCCTCACAATTCAGATGCTGATGGAATGGCTCCCTCTTTTGGAGTAAAAGAGCAAGATACTGGATAAACCGAGCTCCGCGGAATAAGGGACGTTCAGCTCAAGGTTGATCCGATGTATGAACGCTAATTTCGGCCAGCTGTTCTTAAGTCTCTCCTCAAGCGCTCGGAGTTTCACATAGCTGCTGTCAATTTCCGAACACTCCTGTAAATAAATGCTTTGTCTTGTGACCAACTGATACAAAACAGTGGACATTCATGCTATTACACGAGGCACACTAACTTCTATTAAAATTTTAAGTCATATTCAATCATTTTAATATTAAATGTTTTCTTCAGTAGCTTCCAAACCGTCTCCCATTAACTCAATCTGCTTGAAATTGTTCTACTAGACTGTATAGATGAGGCACACTCACCTTTATTACATTTGAACACCTTTTATATATTTTTTAGCTATTTCTGCAGTCAAAATTTTTTATTTTTCTTAGCTTGTAGGTCATGTAACCTATTAACTCAAAATCTGTGTACAATTATTCTACTAAACTATATAGATTAGGCATATTTTTATTCCATTTTGACTCCTTTTTAATTTTTTTAAACAGAATTATATTTAAAAAAATATATTCATAAAATGTATTACCTCAGATGATCATCACTTGTTACCCGTAATGTTCAATTGCATAAAATTCTAGGCCAGGATCTATGTCATTACATGTTCACTTACCTGAAATATGTTAAATACAACAAATATTTATTAAAGTGTGGTCTATTTCATAAAATTTGTCACCTTTATTGTTTAATTACACATTAAATGTTTAAAGATGGGCTCTTTCATCTGGTTTGTGTCATGATGTGGCGGTGGACACAAATGCAGCAGGCAGTGGACTTACTTTATGTGGATGTAGAAACAAGGCTGATCTAACAATAAGAACTAAGGAACACAGAGCAAGAGAAACTAGAAGATCTAAACAAAGAAATAACCCAACTAGAATGACACAGAAAGATACAGACTCAGACATGGAACAATAACTGAACCTATGGTGATCAAATTAAGAAATAAACATTACTAGAAACCCTGCAGGGAGGCTGAAATAAGAAATAACTAGAAGGATAAAATAGAACTATAGTCATTAAAGAAGGTTTGAGATGGACTCAGAGAAACAAGGAAAAGCAATATTATTCTAACTACACTAAATACCATGAAGCACTAAAGTGAATTAAAACACGAAGTTAATAAAATGAAAAGCAAAACAAACCCAAAAACCCAGTGTCCTGACAGATGTCTGATTATATAATTATTTAATCCCATAAAATATTTATTTAAAAATATAATCTCATTACATGTATGTTTATTACCTGAAATATCAAATTGTTACTTAAAATGTGATTCTTTTCTTCACGTTTACATGCAACTTGAAGTGCTTGAATCAAACGATTCATGGAACCATTGTGTTGAAATACAGCTGGAAGTGGCTGTTTTCTCTCATTTAATAATTTAATGTATTAAACATCCTGTTCCTCTTCAGAGTCTGCAGCCTTGCTGAGCTCCTCGGCTAGCTAAATTATTTTAAGTAACTTGGATTGAAAAAATCTGCGAGACTTCTTTTTATACTGCGAGACTGTTGTCTATGGACCCCAAAGATGGCTATGATACCCCTCCGACTAGAGCAGTGACGTGACGCTACGAAGCTCTACAGAAATGGCGTCGCAAAGCATTACAGCGGGGCTCATTTAATTTCGACGTAAGTGCAGCCATGCAGTGCTTCTGGGACATGTGGATTGTCGGAAAAATAAGTATAATTCTTACGGTTTTATATATATATATATATATATACATATATATATATATATATATATATATATAAATTATTGATCTGCCTTACGTGGTTCGAAATCTACTGGCATTTGAAAAATATGTGCAACTCAGAGCCCCTTTAAGGACAAGCCGGAGCTCCGGCCATCCCGCCGTCCGTAAAGCCTTTTCGAATCGGCTTCGTTCGAACTCCGTCACTCTTTACCGAATGAACGGCGTCACTTTTACATGTACTCACAATCTGTCGATCCAAAAGTGATGCCGTATTAGGGTTGAAGTTCAACTCTCACTCTTCTGAAACGCTCCTTCAACTCGCTGGCGAAGCACCAGATGGTTTGACTGCGTTCACCAAACTGGTCTGCGCACTGTGGCTGCGCCGTGGTGAAGTTGACTTCTGATTGGTCGCTTTAGTAAAGGGCTATTTGACCCTCTTTAATTAATCACCTTTGGTCAAACTTTTTCGGATTGTGATCCATTCACTACAAAAGTGAGAACCAACAGATGGTTTCCGTTCTGTTTCTGGTCTCCAGCAGCCGAAGTTAGACTGAAGACAACAAATATTATAAATCACAGATTTTTATGAAAGCTTCACTA
>NW_015119513.1:0-2944 GCF_001443285.1 Poecilia latipinna
AGGACATAGTTTTTCTAAATTATGTCTCCATAAAGCTTATTTAATTTCTAATTTCAGTTTGAGTTAATGGAAATGCAGTCACAGAAGCATCTACAAGAATTGATAAAGCAGGCTGTAATTCTTGAGGTGCCTTGGACTCTTCAAGGTTTGTAGTAAGATGCTGCATATCGTTGATAAGTTTTGCTGAGAGCGTCATCTTTTCTGCCGTCATTTGTTGGATCAGCAACATCAGGGCCAAGGACTCAATGATAAATAAGGCTGGTTATGTTCTGTGTGCAATTTTAAATATAGTATCTATCCATCCATTATCCTACAGGCTCATCACCAGGGGTGCTGGTGCCTATCTCCATGGTGAATGGGTGAGAGGCAGGGTCACCCTGGACAGGTGGCCAGTCCATCGCAGTACAAAGTATCTTCTATTTTCAATATTTCACTTGAGATGGCGGTGCAAAGAAAGTTTTTACACAACATAAAGACAAACCGGAGCCTCCTCTTCATGAGACTACCAACAGTAAGTGTCTATGAGGCAATTGCAAGTTTGTGTCATCATAAAAAAGCAAATGAATGTTGAAACCTGTGTCATTAATTTTTGGGAAAAATCTGTCACTGTTCCACATTTCCTGAGTCAGGTGTCATTTAGCATAGGTTGTAGTGGATAACCTCTATGAAAGAACTCTGCTGTAGCTATATCATTGTAAATAACAGTTTACAAGTTTTACAAAACCATTTTCTCATATTTCCACTTCTTCAGCATAGATCAGTGCAGTTCACTTCAACAAATTAGTTACACAGTTCATAATTAAGTTTTCTGCTTCTTCAGTTCTACAATCAACGTTTGGCAGTATTTATTTTCTTTTTTTATGCACAAAACTATACACACGCATATGTTCTAATTCAGCTTGTTTCGTTGTCTCAAAATTGCCGAAAGATTATGGGCATGCATGTGTCAATTTTATCCTGGTTGAATAAAGTTTAAGGAAGGGAAAAAGTTGTTCTATTCACCCATCTCCCTCTTGGATGGGATATTAAAGCTAAGCAACTGAGTCATCCTGCACTATTATTTGACCACAGAGGCAGTCCTCACCTGTTTGGTGCCCTGGGCGAACAACTTGCAAACCTCTCCTGCCCTACTCGAGTTAACAAACTAGTTGACTTTTTAGTTGGTGTGTTTGGAATCTATTTATTTCCTTGAAAGGGAAGAAAAAGACTGAATCTGAAAAAAAAATGGATATGGTTGAACAAAACGAGAGATTTAAATTGAATGGCTCACTGATAATCGATGTTCATGAAAAAACATCCAGAAACACCCAGCAGATATGAAACCTGACCTCCATCTGTGTCCAACAACAGGCAGACGTTCTCAAAATGAATAAAACTGGTTAGTAATCAAAAGGAAGCTCGGTCCTAACAAGTTCACCCAAAGGATCGTCAGACCTCTGATGAAACCTTACCTCCACACATTATCACACAAAATAGCAAAATAACAGAGAACAGAGCCATAAATGACAGTATGTGCAGATAGCAGCTCCTGGAAACCTTTTTATATCTCTCATTGCTGATGTTTTATTCAATCAGCCAGCAATGACATTATGATCTCCCAAACAGTGGAACATGGAAATGGACTCCATTTCCCATGACCCTTCACTCCCATCCCATCAGCAGACCAATTGGTACACACCAAGCAGTAGCCTTCTGGAAAAAAGAATATGACATTGAATAGCTGTTAATGATCAAATTCCATGCTTTATTAGAACAAATGGATTCAAATGGCAGAAGTAGTCCATCTGCTGAATGTGTTCACTGGAGGAAACTGGAGCTGGAACATCTGAATCATCCCCTGCTACATTATGCATGTAGCAGGGAAATAAGCTAACTGATGCTTAGTCTGAAACATGATGCCAGTTCTGAATTACTTGGCTTTCTCTCCAAAGAATCTAAATGTAACCAGTTTCATTTGGTTGGAAGGTTTGGAAACATGCTGATTATCAACAACACTTCTCATCGTCTTTAATTTTAAAGATACATTTCTGAAAGCATGTAAATCTGGTGTAATATGAGCACAAGCTCCATTCATAAATATTTTGTATTTTCAAATGAGATTGCATCATTGTCTTGAATTCTAACTTTGCAAAATAAAGTGTCTGAAAATGTTATCTTTGTGCATTCATGGAAAATAACCTATGGATGCACAAACAAAAGTTTTTTTTAAATAACTACACAATTTACTATTTTTAATTGAAGGACTTTTTTTTTTTTTTTTTTTTTTTTTTTAAAATTTTCAATAAAAAACCGGCACCAAGTTCCCAGTTAAAAAGTTCAGGTGAAATGTGGGATGAGTGGTGGCCGATGGCTGGAACCTTGGTGTTCTGATACTTGGCTACAGAAGCTATTTCTTGGGTCATGGAATGTCACCTCTCTGATGGGGAAGGAGATTGAATTGGTGTGTGAGGTTCAGGCTACACATAATCTCACCTCGACGCACACCTCTGGCAATGGAACAGAAGTATGTCTCTCTCTAGACTCTGCATCTCTCACCAGGGACTCTGGAGTTGTCCCTAGTGAGAGACGCAGAGCAAGCCTGGGGATACCTTCTGCCCCCATCTTACTGCATAAATCTTGTGTTCACCCCAGTGAATTAGAGGGCAGCGTCCCTCTCCCTACATGTTGGGGGGAAACAGCAGCTCAGACTACCTACGCCTAATGGAGTCTTGGAGGGGGTGCTATGAGTGCCCCTCTTGTGAACTTCCTTGTTCTGCTGGGGAACTTCAAGTCTCATGTGGACTATGAGAGTGAGACCTGGAGGTGTGTGGTTGGGAAAAATGGCCCCACTGTCTGTTATTGGACTTCTGTTCTCATCACCATGTTGGTATCCATATGTCTTCTTCGCACCAGGATGCGCTAGGTTTCAGTTTGATGATCGATTTTATCTCATCTGATTTGCAGC
>NW_015119514.1:0-2944 GCF_001443285.1 Poecilia latipinna
AATTCAGTTAAACAAATATTTTATAGAAGGGTTTCAAGAGAACAAATTGTTCAAAGGTTAAAATTGTTGAACTTATGGGATTTAAAATCATGATGAGAATAAAATAAGTCAGTTAAATATGGAGTGACAGGGTTAACTTTATTCTTGTAAAAAAAACAGGCTAATCATTCTTTGAGGGTTTAAAATGGGAAGAAAATATGAGGATTCACATAAAAATTGGTCTAAATTGGGATTTACAAATTAGCAATTATGGAACTGATTAAAGGGGGTCAAACAGATTGACAGAATAAAAAAGAATCTAGTTCTATTTGTAATTGTTGATCCAAGGTAATAATGCCTAAACATTTCTCATAATTTACAGGTTTTGGTCTGAGACAAAATAAGGTTGTCTTTTATTACATGAATGCAATATAGTACAAGGGATCTTAATTTAACACGTATCATAAACTTTTCACACTATTGATGATATTTTGCAGGCTTTTAGTATAGCGGGTTACTTCTTATTAAATGAGGACTATTTGATTGAATCTCATTAAAATAATAAAAGCAAAAGATTTTATATGGTTTAAGATTTCTGGTAAAGTTTCTATTAGGGATAATCTTACATACATTTCAAATGATATTTCTTTGATAAAACATGACTGTGGGCAGTTTTGCAAATTTATTTCATAATCGGATCTTTTACATGATTTTTTGTTTGGTTTCTGATTTTGTCTGATCCTATGAATATGCCAACACTTAAAACAAGCAAAGTTATTTTTGAAGGTTGAAATGTACAAGGTGTTACTGACTTTAAGCATTTCTTTTGCTATTATTAAGAAGAGAACTGAAATAACAGATGTTACTGATATATTGATGCTCTATTGGCTTAGCATGAAAAAACAAACAAACTTGATCTTCAGCTTCAAGGAGAAGCCTTTAAATAAAAAAAGAACATTATGTTTACTAATCAGATGATGCAGAATCTTAAAGAACCTTCCTTGCTCTCCTCATCACCTGTGGATGCTGCTGTTCCCTGCCTGAGGTCCTCGGCTGTTCAGTGCATCACTTCCAACACAGAGAAGGGCAGCGGTACCAATAGAACCCCACCTGCCTATCAGATGGTTTCCCAGAACCTAAAGACGACCGTGGAACTCCAGCTTTCTATAGTATAAGGGCAGTACTAGTATCTAGTGACAAAACAACATTTTTTCATTCACTTTAATGTTCTTTATATAATCCATTGATTTTGCTTTTTGTTGTGTTTTTTCTGTTGCAGAATGAAGTCCAATCCTTTCTGGGTGTGCCGTGGTGTGAGACTGTGGGCGCCTTCCACGATTGGTGGACCAAATACAGCTGAAACGCCACTGAAGCCTTATGGGCCTGTCGGGGTTTCCTATCGAGCTGCGCCGGCTCTACATCTGGACACACGCAGAAACTGATTTGACGTAGAAAGGTCTCGCTATAGAGAGACTGATATGATTAGATTTTATTACTATTATTGCATTTTACTTAGAGAGCATTTTTACTTGTTTCCTCATCATAGTTCATTCATATCAGTATATTTTGACTGTGCTGCCCTTGATCCTGATTTATTGCATTGGTTTGCTGTTTTATGAATGTGTTCATTGTTCTGTGCCTTTCAATACTCAGACTTCTAAGCTTTTCTTACCATTTCATTTTGTTTAACATTGCATCCTTTCTGTAGTTCATTAACCTTTAAATATTACATAGAAATTTCAATAAGTTTGGTTTATTATCTTACTAACAAATTGTTTTACGCATTACTCATTATTGCTTCATTGACTTTAAAGGATAGTACCTTAACATTTCTAATTTTACTTTATTAAGTTTTAAGTAATATCTACATTTTATTCATTTTAAATATTAACCTAACACTTTATTCATTTTTGCATTTTATTAAGTTTTGAAATCTCATCCTAACATTCTATTATATTTACATTTTGGTTAACTCTAACAACTTAGTGAATATAATTTTAATACTTTTTTTTTACTTTAAAGATGACAATTAGATCTTCCTAACACTTCACCCATTTTATATTTTCATAAAATTTTACTTTGATTCTTTTTAACTTGGATTACAAAAATATATATATATATATAAAAACTAACACAAAAATTTCAGACTTTGTTCTTTTATAGTTCATTACCCTTCTATGGCATGGCGTTGACCTGAGGTAACAAAAAGAAATAATAAATAAATAACAAGCAACATAAAGGTAATTATAATATTTGGTTCCAGAAAGTGTCGTGGTTCGACTTTATGATTGATGTGTAATTACAGATGATGAAGCTCTGACAAAACTGCAAAAATATTTTCTTCTACAAAAAAAAACAAAACAAAAAAAGTCATGCCATGGACGGTTGAATTTCCTTTTTCTAATTTTAACCCTAACATTCTTTAAAATTTTATTTCCTTACGTGTTCTTTATTAGACTGTAAGAGGGACATTGTGGTTTCGATCCACCGCCTAAGAGGCATAGGGGTGCCCTGTCCGTTTTTACCCCCAAAATTGAAATGAAATGAGATGAAAGGACATGAATGAAAGACATCAATGACTGAAATGATGAAATGTATGTCAAGATCTGTAAGAACCTCGGGGGATGTTTTCCGGAAGGGACAGTGTCTACTCTAGGGTTTGTATTCTCCTTTTTGGGCTCTTTTAGAGCCCAACAGGGGGAATGTTGAGATGCTTTACCAAGGCCGAGAAAGAGTCACACGCTGTTAGACAAAGGGCCCATAGTAAAGAGTTACATTTTTGATTCTGTTAGACACTAAGGTCCATTTCTCACGAAAAAGAAATGTTTTCTCAGGTCACAGAGACATGGTGTGATTTCAGGGAGTGTCTTCAGTCCATATAATCAGCTTCCCTCCTCCTCCGCAGACGCTGCACAGACTTTTTTAGAAACTCTTCTCGGATGTAATGGTAAAGCGTCTCCTTTCA
>NW_015119515.1:0-2942 GCF_001443285.1 Poecilia latipinna
GTCAGTGGTTAATCGGCTCTTTACAAGATTATCTTTAATATAAATTAGCAAACCTACTTGTACACAGTTATCTAAGTCAACAAATTTACCATCACATCAACCTGATATGGATTTGTGTATCATGCTGTTCACAAACATTTCCATCACTCTGATCTTCCACTCGACTGTGACTTTGTGATGAGAAGATTTATGAGACTTTGTTGAGCGTTTTGTGAACTCCAGAACCATCCCAAACTTTTGTAATGTGAAGCACAATGCTGACCTTGAGGAACACTAGCCTGATCTCCCCCTTTCTTTAAAGATTAAAGTGATACACTGCCCTCTTGTGGTCAGAGGAGAAAAGAGCTTTTTATGACACAGTTGGATCATTGACAAAACTTTTTTTTTGTTGCTCTTTTCAATGAAGAAGCTGACTCGTTAGAGTACCTAGTGACAGGAAAACTTGAGATCAAACTTAATACTAACATACGTGTTCCTTTTTGGAGAACATCAGGCAAAGTGGGAATTAAAATAAATGTGTTAAATGAGTCCAAATTGTGGAGTACACTCCATAAAAATGTTTAAATGCAGTAGGTTTATGAAGATTACAACAGTACATCTTCAGAATAAATTCTATAATTTAGGAAAGCTGGTATATCTTCTCTTCATCTGTGCCACATTTGGAGCAAAATTCATGTGTGAGTTGAGTGAGTTGGTTGTGACCAATATACCAAATCCTATCCAATGCAAAGTAAACAAAATTTATTCTGTGAACGCCCTTGTTTGGATTGGATAATTGAAGTTGTAAGAAAAAGACAATGGCAATTAGAAATTTGTTAATTTAACAACAAAAAAAAAGACCATCACTAGTGCTGCAAAAGCCGATAATATGATTTTCTTCTTTCTCTTAAGCCACAGTTTGAAGGCATAGTTTGTAGAAATGATCTGATTATATCAATTGGGAAGAGATACTAAAAGACTCACTGTATTATAAATATATCATTACACAGGAAGTATGATCATCAATAAGGGTCAACATATGCAACAACAGGGCATTTTCCAGAAATATGGGAAAAATAGGACTGGACTGAAACGGCAGGGAGGTTCCCGACAGAAGACTGATGTTTTGTTTTTCCTCCACATATCAAACATGATCAACTTCAGTCAACATCCGTTATAAAGCTTCCCCCTTTTAGCTTTTATTTCTGAGCAGTTAGCATGAGCATCTGTTTTCAGTTTCTTTTGACTGAATTAAATCTCACAGAACCAGACCAAGATGAATGAATAACAAGATTAAATATTTACAGCAATAATTATTAGTTCCCTGTCATTTTCTCAAAGTCTTTGGTTTAAATGTAATTATTTTTTATTTGATTTGTCTTCAGATCTGCTTGCTTCTTTAAATTGTGAGACAGATGAGTCAGTGACCAGCAATTATGGAACTGATTACATATTTCCATTAATATATTTTGAGATAGTTTGTCACTGACACAAGAAATTAGAAACATAAAACTTCCAAGTACAAAAAACACACACACACACACACCGCCAGAGAGCGGGCTTTTAACGTTTTATCTCCCAACAATCAATATGTCAATGAATTGTTGCTGAGATCTCTACTAAAACTCGTTGAAGCTCATCCATAGATCATTGTCTTCATCTCTTTTAAACAGTTATGAGTGAATGAGGGGGAGAGACAGACAAAGAAAGTCCCCAAGCCAGCAAAGGAAATACTCAACATTTTCTGAGAAAAGTGCTGACGACGATGCAGGTATTTCATTCCCTCCACCAGATGGAGTAAGAACACAAACTAAAGAAAGGTTGAAATAATCACTTATTACATTCAGCTGCATGTTGTGCTTTTCCAGTGTATACAGTTGTCTTCTTCTGAAGTTGTGAGTAAAATTAAAATCTCTCTCTCACTGTTTTAAAGACTGACTTGGCTCTTGGACATTATGCTGGTCCGGATCAGCGCTTCTGGTTATCGTGACTTTGAGCCTATTTTTTCCAAGACATCCATTAGTTGTGGTTCTGCTTACACTCCTTAGTCTAATTTTTATAATAATTATTTCCCCATTTTCACAATAATCCTATTTGAACATTGCACTCCAGGTCACTTTAAATGCTTTAAAATATATTTTTCTTCCTGGACAAAGTCAGGTAACATACGTTATATAAGTGTCCTCAATCAATGTGTTCAGTATTCTAATTGCTTGATACTCAGTTTTTCAGATGTTTTTCTGTACCTAATGATCATGACTATTTTGATAATGTTGGGAATTGATAACATTTTTGAACTGCTTTGAGTATTATTTTATTAGAGTGGATAAATTATGCAACAAACTTCATCTTGAATTGTGCAGTCAAGTTTGAATTTAGTTTATTTAAAATCTTCACAAAATTGCAACTATACAGACGGGCTCAACTATAAACATGCATTCGCTAATATTTGGACTAATGTCCTTTAGAAAGTTGCAGAAAAATCATATAGTTTTTGTCGCTGTTAAGAACCTTCTGGCTTAATTCTGGCTGCGTAATTGACAAGTCAGTTTGTTAAGTTTATTTAAATTGATTGCTTTTCTCGCCATGGGTTATAAACACGCTCCACAATTAGACCTTGTCACAATTTGTTGAAGTCGTGGCTATGCCAGAAACATATTGTTGACCTTTTTTATTTCAAACCCGGTTCATTTGTGTTTGGGATCTTTTCCCTATTGGATCCAGAACAATTATTTACGAGTTCCAACCTTCTGACCCAAGCTGTCACCTTTAGAGGAAACATTTGGTTACAATTAATCAGTGTTTCATATTTTTGAGCCAGTATGTTTTTTTAAAACTGCGTGGGAAAATAAAGTTTCACGATAAATTAAAGCTTTTGAAAAAAAAAAAAAAAAAAAAAAAAAAAAATGAAATTTTTCAAAAGGTTTTTTTTACCCCAAAAAAGGGAACTTCAGGGGGTTTTT
>NW_015119516.1:0-2941 GCF_001443285.1 Poecilia latipinna
ATGATTCGCACAAAACCTGTAAAGAACCAGACACAAAACCAATGAGGGTTTATGACTTCCTTTGCAAAGGGAGAGATCCACAACCTCCAATCCGCTCAGGATCAAAGATTGGTGAGCTCTACTCTCCTCTGCTTGGGAACTGGCTTTTATTATGATGACCTTTTTCAGTAGAACAATGCTGAGATAACAAAACAGATGGACCCCGTGAGTAGGAAATTACATTATAGATAACTGGTCAGAGTCAGTTAGGTAACTGAACACATGTAGATAAAACACTCAAATAAAATGATAAAACAATGATTAGTTTAACCCAACATTCCCCCCTGTTTAACATTTTATTTCCCAATATCAAGTAAAGGAAGATCAGGAGCACCCGTAAGTAATAAATTGTAAAGTAAAACAAAAACTTAGATACAAACTTCAAAACAGCATCTGAGGAAACAACAAAACTGCAAATCATACATCAGTATTGGACTGCTTTTGCTTTACAAAACCTTAAGTGAAATACATCATAAAGAGTTACAGCTATATGTTTTGTTCAAGTTTCTGAGCAAAATTCAAACTCACAGCATGGGCTTGAAGCAAAACTCCTACCACAGCCTTGTGGACAAGAGCCTTTGTACATGGCAAAATACAAGTCATAAAAATCAAAAACAGAACAAAAATGAACAGAAAAGGAGCAAAAATCTTGAGCAACATTTGGCACCATGAACCTGTGGACTCCTATCAACTTCATCAGATTTGACTGCCTTTCGGAGGTTTTTCAAGGATTGCAAGGCTTTGTTAACATGCATATCATTGTCACCAGGTATGTAAATACAAGTTTTACCAATTAACGTACAAACTCCACCTTGAGAGGCTGTTAGCATATATAATACCATTCTGTGTTGCAGGACCATTGTCCTGATGGCTGCCAATTCCTTTTGTTGTCCTTTCACAATGTCCATTGTGATGTTCATGAAGGCATGGAACCTGTAAGAGAGAGTCTCTAAACGCAAAATGTTCTTTGCCACCCCTACCCATGGAAACAAGGCAATTGCAACCTTTTTTCCATCAGTCCAATGTTTGTGTTCCGGAGGAACGTCAGTCCCCCAGACTGAGTCATGAGGTTTAAGGTCCAATACCTCACGCTTCTGTTTTCCAGAAGATGTTGCGGCTGGTTGGCGGCTGATGATAGTGGTGCCGTCTGACACCCACACAGGTGCACAGCGACCTTGAAATTCGCCTGGTAGAAAGTCATAAAGTTTATGACCACAGAGCCACATTGCTCTGAATCGAGGTATGGCGATATTGCTCGGACTGATACGTGACATCAGGAAGGTATTGCTGCAGGAGGAGGTGTTACCGAGTTTTGTATCGCTAACAACCGATCCTTGAGTCCAGCAGCAAGGATGTTTCATATCTGGTCGGCGTTCAGTCCAGAAAGTACGGGGAGATGCATTTCTCTCCAACGTCAGGGCCGTAGGGAATCCGTCACACTGGGTGGAGTGAACTTTAATAATACCAGAGGGGTTATGAGATGAGTATATGAGGGCAGTGTTCTTACCCCCTAAAGATCGCCTCTGGAAACATTCCGCCTCTTCTGCTGTCATTGGTTCATAGATCAGAGTGGGCTGGTGTGAGCTGAGCGGAAGTCTGGAACAAGCGTAGCACCCTGCCTATCCGGTGGAATTTTGTGCCAGGTAATGTAGGTAGGGTACCCACAGGTTACCACCGCCATCGTGGTGTTCATCTAGGTTTTGCAGCCAAGTAGTGATGTCATCATGGTGGAGCTGTAGAGTGTAGCACACAGAGACCACAGCACAACAGAGAACCCACCCAATGAAGGCTCCCATTGTTGCTAGGTTACAGAGACAGCAGAGGCACCTGTTCTAAGGGGTGAGAGTCCTTTCTTCACTGAAGTTGAGACGAAACACCTCTATACAGTGTAACCCCTTTGTAATCAGACTTTGGACTTTGATCTCACCCTTAGGGCTCCAGCACACTCTCAATGGGTCTGTAATCTGATTTAGGAATAATTTGAACTGGTGGAATAGAGGTTAATAAACCTACATCAGAAGGTCCTGTTGACCAAAGAGCGGAGGGCAGAACAGAAAGGTCACGTTTGTCCTCCTGAGAAAGAAGTATTGATCAGGTTTGCAGAGGGAGAACAGAGGCTTTTCCTGCCAATACAAAGGGACAGGGTATTCTCCAAAGGTGGCAACTTGGGCTGAACTGCCATCCATCTGAGTTATCTTGGAAATCTGAACAGAATTTAGCATTTTGTAGCCTAGGGCCTGAGTGTTTCCAGGGATCATTTTCTATTTTACAGACCGAAATATGTGGAATTGGACCTCTGAACATGTCATCAACCTGATGGGGTAGGATTACTGTATAAGCTGAAAAACTTACTTTATCAGTATACAGATAATCAGTTGCAATGTCAACTGTTGAAACTGTTAGAAATTTGTGAATATAATCCTCATCAGGATTGATTGCCATGGTCACATGGAGGTCTTGACTTGGCATCAAAGAATAGTCTTTAGTCAGGGGAGCCTGAGCTTCCTGAACTAGGTTTTTAACTGTGTTCCAGTTCCCTTTAGCATTCAGTGTGTAGGCACAGAATAAAATGTCCTTTGAAAATAGCACAGCATTATTAATTCTGTACGCTTGCATTCCATCAGGAGTTGGGGCTACTCCTATTCCAAGTTTAGTCATCAAGTCTCTGCCCAACAGGTTTATGGGGCATTTAGGAGACAATACAACAGAAGCAAGTACGCTGTGACCAGACACTGGATCAGTAAAGGGAAGCGGTTTTGAAATTGATTCTCTATTGACTTGACCATCAGCAGAATGTACCCAAATAGAGTTTCTAGATGGTTGGGCTGCTTTTATTTTGTCCTTGAGCACTGTTTTACAGGCTACTGTGTCACATAAAAATTCAACATCTGCTCCACCTACA
>NW_015119517.1:0-2939 GCF_001443285.1 Poecilia latipinna
TAGACACAGTGAATTACATTTTACATATTATATATGCATTTCATTGACACTTGCCTTTGGGAATTTATAATGCCTTCTAAAAGTAAACATACATTATTAAGCAAATCTAACATTTTGACATTACTCTTAGGGTTGCTATTAACAAGAACACAAAATACAAGTCATGTTTGTTAATTTCTACTTTGTACAATATAATTCTATCCACTAACTGTTTAGCTGTCTTCTTGGCAAATGTTCAATGTAAGAAAGTGAGAAAATGTGTCCAAAACCTGTAACCATTACTGGATTCTGTTTTGTTGTTGTTCTTTGAAGATTATTAGTTAAAACTTTTATGCTCCCAGTCGACTCTTAGTGACCAACAAGTGAAAACATCAAAGGTTGATCAAAACTAGAACCAAACAGATCAGTATCATTTTCAGTATAAATTGAACATCATATGAATCATAATTAAACATATCAACTAGTTAAAAACAACAGATTGTTAATGCACTTTAACTGTAAGAACATCAGGCTCAGCCACATTTTTTTTAATTAGCAAATGCTTTTATCAGCGCATTGAGCTCATGTTAGCCCTGCTCCTTAAAGGTGAAGGTCTCTGGACATCCTGAAGGTAAACACTGACTGGCAGTCAGGAAGATTGGCACTGATTAGACATCCTACAACTCAGAGGACTGCAGAAATAACCACACTGATGGTCTGCGGCCACAATTTACCAACATCTAAAACATACTGGAATATATTATGAATGTGCGGCGCCAACATAGAACAATTCACAAATCACAAGCAGGCTATAAAAATAAATCGGCTCTCTCTTCTTTTGTCTCGGAAAAAATAACTCAAGTCTCAAGTCAACATCCTTGTACCAAAAAGCTGTTGATATGATGTGGGCTGAATATTTGGCTACTGTTTGCAAAAGGAATGGTAGAGTTCTGGACCATTTTTTAAATAATCAACATAAATGTAATAGTGCTGAGGTCAGAGCTTTGGGAGGCCATTTTATTCATGCTTTCAAAACCAGTCTCAATGTGTTTTTATGATAAATGTTTTGTTGGAAAGTTAGAACCTGAGCCCAGCTTTGAACTATCTGGGAAATTGGCTAGGATGCGCTAGAACACCTAAGAACGCAGATGAACTCACACCTATGATAAACTGGAAGATGATGAGCCACTGTGAAGCAGTATATCACCATGACTGAGAGCCTGGTACCTAGGCAGGAAGCGTCAGCTTCCGAACTGATCTCTTTCTGAGATTAACATTTTCTCATGTAGACCAGTCTTTTCAGGCCAGGCTTCAGGAGTAAAGTTTTAGAGGAGACAAAAAATGACATTGTTTTGAGGAGCTTAGGCCTAAATGGAATGACCAACTGTCAGGCAAATTGGTAGTAACATCATACTGAGGGTCTGTTTGGTCATACTGATGAGTTGCTGACAGAGGATGGAGAATGGAAAACCTTTAAATGATCTATCTATGCCTTAAATAATCAATAATCTGCTAAATAATAAAAAACTAGACAACTGGGTGTTCTCACAGGACAGAGATTCCAACACCCCATTGAAACTGGTTTCTGACATGAGCCAGATGTGTAAACTAACCTCGATCCAACCTAATCCCTTCGTCATAGCGGGAAAACAGGCGGTAGCGTTGAGCCCAGTATTTGGCAAGCTCAGGATCTGCTGCCATCTCTGCTGGGACCTTTGGCTTCTTTCTTCTTTTATGGTTTTTATTTGGCTTCTTCACATGTTTTACCATCTGTCCTATGTAGACATACAAGATTAATTATTACACTGAATCAGCATTTATTCAATTAATCTGCATTCAATTAGAAAATGTACAGTATTTCAAGATTAATTTTACTGCTGAACAACTGCAGCACTTTCAGTCAATCCAAGATGTTTTTAAACTTTAAAACTATTTAAGGAAGCAAAAGTGAGATCTAGGTATTCTGAGGAAAATGTTAATGTGATGAAATTTATGAAATTTAGTTTTCTAGTAACTTGTTAACTCAAGTTACTTTCTCAAGTAACTGGTTAACTCAAATTTTTCAAATAAATATTTCAGATATTAGAAAAAAATAAAATAAATCAAGGATCAAAATAAATACTTTTTTTTTCAGGGTCTCGGTTTGAGTGTTGGTTTCAGGTTTTGAGTTGATCAGTCTTCTGTACATAGTCTCATATTAAGTCACAGTTTCATGAACTTTGTAACCAACAGCCATCTTGACAGGCAGTTTATATGGAGTATTTTTTTTATTTGTTGTTGTTAAGGCTCTATAGCTGTTAAGTTTTGCTGGGTTGCAGATGTGAAACCCAGATGTGTGAAATTCAAATGCTCCTTGCCCCCAAATGCCCTTTTGGTCAATTTTTATTTTTTTGGTATTATTATTTCCTAAGCTCTCTTCTGACCCTGAATTACCAAGATAGATATAATGTATATAATAAAAGTGTGTCATTAATGGAGGGGAAAAAACTCAATCCAGACTTTAAGTTTAGGGTGTGGTTTGCAGAGTATGCAGTTCATTTCCCCCCCAATTATTCATTGATTAAATAAATAAATAAATAAATAAACCTCAGTTAAGTAATATAAAATTGTAATCAAAATGTTTGGAATTGTAATGATTTCTTTTTAAAAAACATGTTTTGTTTAAAAATCTTTTTTTTTAATTAAATAACTAATTTTTGTCTCGTGAACTTAAAAAGTTATTTGCCAAACAAACTTTTATTTGCACACATCAGAAATCTTTTGTTGTGATTTTAGGCCCTGCCCATGACGTCATGTGAGAATCACAAGCAAAACTTTGAGTCAAACAAAAACTTAGAATATCAAGAAAAGATTTCTGACATGCACAAATAAGTTTGTTTTGCAAAAAAAAAAAAAAAAAAAAAAAAAAAACTCCTTTGGAAAAAAATTTGGAATTTAAATTTTTAAAAAAATTTTAAAAA
>NW_015119518.1:0-2932 GCF_001443285.1 Poecilia latipinna
CCTCTTCTGGGGTTAATAATGAAAACAGTCTCTGTAACCTTTTGATGGTTTTGCTGTATCGCCTCTTTAATTGACGCCCATGTCGGTTTGATGTTGTGGCGTTTACCTCAGTGACCCATATTCAGCACTGGAACCCAGTCAGGATTGATCTCATCCATTTCATACATCGGTTTGCCTTCAAGAGGACATATCAGGACACACATCAGTATTAATGCTGTAAATTTGATAACACTAGTAAAATAGTTTACTTCACAATAATGTAATAACCTCGATGTCCACTGACAAAACTCGGACTACGCTACATAAACAATATTAGCCCGACCTAAACAAGGTTGACCCACTTTACTTAAATGAACTCAACATAAACTGAACATGAGTACACCCGGACAAAATCATAGCAAAAAAATATGACACAACACCAACAAAGCAAATTTAGACACTCACCAGAATAGAAATGTCTGGAGCAAACTTGTAGGTATCTGGGGATGTTGGAGAAGATATCAGGACGTCTCAACCGCTGACACCAGGACATTCGTCTCCTTTTCGTTAGCTCCGATAGCTTAGCCTCCTCGCGTTGTTTCCAAGCAGGAAAATAGTGAAACAAAAGTCCGTTTTCCATCTTACCATTTCAGTCTTCTGATCGGACATTACACCCAATAACGCAGCAAGTTCGTACCATAGCTAAATTATTTTAAGTAACTTGGATTAAAAAAATCTGCGAGAATGTTGTTTTGTTCAGATCATTAGCTTTATTATTTTTTTAAATTCAAACGAAAAATAAAATTCACATCACACCAAGCTAATATTGTGTAGTTCTGGTGTTTCATACTGTCGGCACAACTCAGATCTATGACAGATCTCAGATCTTCTCTGCTTTCTCTTTATTACTGTTAGTTCTTCAGAGAAACAAGCTGTTAGCACTGCTGCTAAATCACGGTCATTCCGTTACAAAACTTAACGATCTTGTTCCTGTCGCTCCCCATAATTAAACTAACAATTATAATAATCTGGGTAACACTTTATTTGAAGGGGGTTGAATAAGACTGTCATGACACTGACATAAACATGTCATAAAACCTGTCATGAACATGAATAAGCCTTCATGAATATTTATGACTGTTGTCATAAAGCGTCATTCGGTAAATTACAACACTTTTAATACAAAGTTGACATTATTCAAAAATGTCTTTATGACAACTTGACATTAACCAAGAAATCATTACTGTTTAAACTTTACCTTTAATAACATAGCTATCTAATTTTTAAAGTGAAATCAGTAATACTTTTATAACAAATTTATAACAGTAATGATTTATTGGTTAATGTCAAGTTGTCATAACAAAGACATTTTAAATAATGTCAATTTTGTATTAAAAGTGTCATAATTTACCGAATGACGCTTTATGACAACAGTCATAACTATTCATGAAGGCTCATTCATGTTTATGACAGTATCATGTCAGTCTTATTCACCCCCCTTCAAATAAAGTGTTACCATAATCGGTACGAATCCCTAATTCTACACAAATAGTTTCCAGGTGAGAAGTTCCGGTTGTTAAAGTGGGCGTGGTGTATATAAGGAGTTGTTCCGTTCATTCAGACACGTGTCGTCTTCTTTGTTCTCCCACTGTGTGGTTCGCGTCCTGTGGGTTCTGGCAGCGAAAGGCAACAAATCGCCAACTGGTGCATGCTGTTCTGATTTCCTGGTGGTAGATGTTCTCTTTCCCTGCACTCTAGCTGATCTTTGTCAGAAAATTTAAATTGAAGTGTGATCGTAGGTAAAACGCCACTGTGCTGCTCCCCTTCTCTTCCTCGTTCTGCGAGTGAGTGTGCGTGTTTGTGTGGATTGGCAGGTCAGAAATTAACACTCATCTAAGCTCCAGTTTGTTACAGTTTCATTTAAAATGGTGACTAACTTTCATAGGTCCCCCACAGTTGGACCATTGCTGCTCTGTCTGCTTTCGTCTCCCTGATTTCTGCACTGTCATTGATTCTTAAAGTCGAACTGCAGTGGCGTTCAGCCGCCTCCATTAAAGCGGCGGTCCCACTTCGCCTCCTGCTGTGGCAAGGCAAGAGGGCCATTCCTGGTCCTGATGGTTTTAATTTGCATTGTCTATTGTTAGTTTCTATCTCTTTACTTATTTTGTTTACAGCCTGTTTTGTTCTTTCTTTAGTCAGGCTGATAGTTTTTCTTTTGCTATTAGGTTTAAGGTTGTCATAAACTTTTTTTTGTTGTTTGCAGTTGCTGAGGCCCGGTGGCGGTGTCTTCCTCTTCTGTGTGCTGTGATTCTTGAGTTTGGGTTGTCTCACTGCGTCTGGTGTTTTAAAGTTTTTTTTTGTTGTTGTTTGGTGGATGGCGTCCCCATAGCACCCCCTCCAGCCGGTAACTTCAGTTACTGCAGTTCCTTTGTTTTCCTTTGCGTTTCATTCTTAAAGAACATTTTAAAAAGACTTTAATAGTTTTTGTAACTTTGAAATTGTCTCAATATTCACATAACTGAACCTGTGTGCCTTAAACCAAAAGGTAATATTCCCAGGGTGGCATTGTTGAGCAATTTATTAAAACTAAAATTCCACAAAATCTGAGTTTCATCTAGTGTCGCCACACTACATATTGTATTATAACCGAAAAGAGAGATGTAACTTCTATCATGAACATAGATTAGCAAAAAACCCTACAAATTACAATGAAATAATGCTACTTCCACTAGCCACCAGAAGTAACACCCATAATCATTTCCCCAGTAAGCTCCCAGAAATAAGGTCAATGGACCAATACAAAAATATGGGGAAGGATTTCACAGCAGGACCTGTCCCCGGAGACGGCATCTTGAGCAACCCTGGAGCAATCTAGTCTAAAGGTTCCGGTTCCTACATTTTAAAAGGATGTAAAAGCATGTTTGTCCTTCCCAGCTGTATCTAAATTAGGGGG
>NW_015119519.1:0-2932 GCF_001443285.1 Poecilia latipinna
TGGAATATCGTCTCTGCTGCAGATTGAGCAGTTAGCATGATAGCCATTCACAACAATCCTCAGTCAGAGGCGTTTTCAGATTGCTTGCAAGACTGGCTGCTACCTGAGATCCATCCTGCACGATAGCATCATCACTCACAGCGACTCATTTAAGACACTTAGATTACACGAGTTTCGAAAACAGCCAATATAGCCTACCCTTTGAAGTAATACAGTATTTATATATATATATTTTTTTAAGTGAATTGAATTGAACTGAATTTACTTTTCTGGCGTTTATCAATAGAAGCATGTAGCGTACCACAAAGGCCTGTTGGGTAAAAACTAAAATAATAATAATAATAAAAAAACTTCATTCAAATCCTAGTTTCTTCTTTCTTTCTTTCTTTCTTTTTTATTTTTTTAATTTTCTTCAGGAAAACAAACTTTATTTTTTAAGACCGTCGGAAATACTTACGGTAACCCACGGAGCTTGACTCGGAGCTGGAGACGCCCATTTCCAGTCCGCGCCCGCCCCGGCTGCTGGGTCGGTTCCTCCTTCTCTACGAGTTTTGATTGTCAGCCTGGATGTCGATCCCCGCCGCTATTCCACCGCAACAGGTAAATTATTAAACGTCATTTTACTGCTTTAAAAAGAAAAAAGAAAAAAAAAAAAGGTAAGCGAAAGGGAAAACACCACAAAACGTAGCACCTCTTCCAATTAGTTGTCGTGAATGTGATGTGGATTTTTTTTTTATGATTATTTATTATTAAACCTGTTCCTTTGAGGTAAGTGGGATGTCCTGCTTTTATTAAATGAAATACGGAGCCTAAAAGCGATGCGGCGACGAATATTAACACCGTAGGTTGATTTGCTGCAGTGAACCTGCCGTCCTGACAAGATGTGGGTTTTATGAAACCTGTCCTGAAAAGCAACCTATTGTCTGCGTTTGAGATGGGGAACACACCATATGGCTGCAAAACAAAACAAAAAAATGTTTCCTGTAAATGACAAACTTAAAATTAAACTTCCTAAGTCTTAGTCTGTTGGCTGCAAAATCGCGATTTTGTTGTCTGATGAGAGCTAATACTTTGTGATTTTCTACCAATTATCTTGAGATGTCGTGTCACATGACATCACTGTTTGAAGACAACACATCTCATTTTGGAGGTTAATAATCCTGTTTCCCGAGAAAGAGACTCAATTTGACGCTGGCTAGTGAATGGTAAATCATTAAATCCAGATTCATAAGGGAGGGAAGATCCAGGTGAATTGCACATCCTTTTTTTTTTTTTTTTTTTTTTTTAAAGTGCGGCAGGTGTATTTGTGTATTTATTATCTTACAGCTGTATCTCCCTTTGCAGCACCTGACAGGTAAGCTTGTCTTCATATGAGAGCCTATTTTCAATACTGAACGTGACAACTGGAACAAATTAAGCTGTTTAGGAAGGCATGTGTTCATTCACTGCAGTGGAGAAGACGAATTATAGAGATGGCTTACAGTGTGTCTTGGGTGTGTGCGCGCGCGTGTGCGCGCGCGGGCACTGGTTCTTTTGCTACTTGGAGGTTTTCTTTGCTGAAGTGGCAAAGTCCATTTAAACCGCTGCAGCAGGTGTGACATCTGGCCCAATCTCAGCTGAGGCTGTTAAATATCCACCTGCCAAGACATGACATAATCACAGAGCCATGCAGGAATATTCATACTCTGACATGTGACAGGCCAACACAAGTAGAGCAATATTGTGAACTGGATGACTGGATTGTTTTCTGCGGGGTTTTTTTTTTTTGGTTTTTTTTGTTTTGTTTTGTTTTTTTCGCCCTCCCCATTTGTATTTAGCCCCTCTATGTGAAACCTTTACAAAACCATTTACAGCTGCGAGTCTCCAGCGGCTTTACACATAGGAACACGGGAACGTCTCCATTTTATTCTTTGTAAAAGCTTCAGTTTGGTAAGACTCAATCTGTGAACATCGCCTTTTCTGGGCCACAAATTCTCAGCCGGACTTTATGCAAAACATCAATATATAAATATGCTTTAATCTTAAACCATTCCATTCTAGTTCTGGCTATATGTTTAGGATTATTTCGTTATCGAGGCACTCTTCTGAGATTGCCCTGAAACGATCTCACACCATCTAACCTTCAGCTCTAAACAGCTTTACGTGTCTTTGTTGAAGAAAATCACCCGGTGTCAATTTTTTTCTGACATTTTCCATATTAAGGGCATAAAATACCAGTTAATTTGACCTTAATCTTAAGGCAACAAAACAAAACAAAATAATAAAAACAACATATAGAAAAACAGCTGAGGTAGGACATGGCGTTATGTGTGTATCGGGGGACGGAGACTCTTGTGTTAAAGAGACCACCGTTATTTATTGAGTTGACCTGTAACTGTGACATAAAGATACGAATGAGTGTCCTTGCAGAAACGTCCCGGATTTTACCAGAACAGAGGAAGACGTATACGTCCGCGTGTCTGTGCATCCGTCTGCTCTTGTGAACTGGCAAAACACACACAGTGCTTACACACACACACACACACACACACACATACACAAACACACTCGTGCGCACACAGTGGGGTCTTTATTTCCACGGTTCCGCGAGGCTTCCTGGACTGTGTCAGCCAGAACAGGCCCCTCTTCTGTGCTTGCAGGGTGTGTTGGACACACTCGTGCACACAGGCCGGCGCATTGATATGCCACATCCATCTAGCCTGGAGTGGTGCACACAGGTGTCAATCAGCATGCCGGTTAGAGTGAAAGGATCTTTGATTTGCTCGTGACCTCTGTGCGATGGGTCAGGAAACAAATCCACTAGCCCTCTTTTGATATGCCCAATTGCCTCAGCTCGGAAACTGTTTATATAGGGGAAAAAAAAAAAAAAAAATATAAATAATAATATATTTATTTATTAATAAATTTATTTTTAAAAACCCAGAGCCCCTTT
>NW_015119520.1:0-2928 GCF_001443285.1 Poecilia latipinna
GTCTGATACTTTCTAATATGCCAATAACTTTTCAAATAGCAACATAAGACTGGTATATTTAATAAATGGTTTACATTTTTTTATTTGTCACAAAAACTGACATTGAAATATATTTTTGGGTGAATGCACTATTTAGCATTTTCACAAAAATAACGTGCTGTTGCAGTTGGGAAATAAAACTGTTGTAGAGAGGTATACAAATGGCTCAATTTTCTTGTTATTCAGAATATATAGCTCTATGGAGCACCATAATCCATATTTAGGGCTTCCAAAGCAGAAAGTAGCTTCTGAGCAGCACTTGAGGGCAGCATTTGACCATATCTTTTCTTCTAGGAGTTCTTACTGTAATGAGATGCACAATAACTCATTGATACAATCAGCTAAAGATCATAGCATATATTACCTTCAGCACACAGAGGGAAGTTTCATTTAAACAGGATTATATGTCTTGCTCTATTTAGTGAGAACTGTAAAATAAAAGTGGAACTCACTTTGTAATTCCCTCCACTGTTGTTCAATGAATCAGATTTTGAAGTTGGAATTTTCAGAGCAATTAAAAAAACAATTTTTTTTTTATCAATCATAGACGATCATCACAAATATTTTTATTGTATTAATTTATTTAAATTTTTCAACTGTTGAGAATTCTTCCCAAAAAGATTTTCACTATTTTTGTATTTTTGACTGAACATGATGATCAAAAAATAAATAAATCTTGATAGACCAAGATAACAGCGAATACAAAATACAGTTTTCAAATAACAATATGATTTATTAGAACATAAATTATTGTTTTTTACGCAGACCAACACACTACTATCATAATTTTGAATATCATATGATGGTCTGTTTCTGAATTGCTGTGTTAGTTTCATGTACTTTTGGTAAGCTGCCCACTAATGGAAAAGGGTCAATATTGTTCCATGTTTTCTCCATGTGTGGTTCACTGGAGTCCCAAAGCCTTACAAGCTGCCTTTTAACTCTTTCCAGACTGATAAATATGAAGACATTATTGTTCTTTATTCTTGCAATAGGATAGGCCTGTGAGCTACACCACACATGTTCATTACATTTAATATATAAAATCATTCTTGCATATTGAGATTTCACTCAATCAATTCTGCTTGTTTTGCGGAATGTGCTGTTTAAGACTACATCATGATTATGCAAATTAGCTGCTGCTGGCCAAGTCCTCTCAACTCACTGCTTTCATTAGCTCCTCAGACACATGGTTGCACAGTGGTACAACCATATGTCTTTGACCCGGAAGCAGACCCAAAAGCACAATAACTCAGCACAAAATTTTTTTTTTTCCGCAAATGCGACCTTTTTTAAAAATATACCTTTAGAGTTAGAGGAGAAGCAATTATCTCTATATGTAAAAAAACAAAAAAAACAAAAACAAAAAACAGACAATGTCAGTGTGTCTGAGTGCCTGACAGTCTTCTCAATACAGACTATCCCTTTCAGTTTACTACAATTCCAACATTCAATGGAGATGACAAGTAGATCTAGCAGAAGCTATCATTCAGTGTTGACAAATAACAAATTATGTTCACCCTGAACAACAATACCAAACAAAACACCATTATGTATGCCATCATCTGCAGATTTGTGATGAACAGCAGGAACAAAACCTTCCTTCTGTCCAAGTCTTTAGGTAAATTATTTTAGTAGTTTTCAAAAAAGTCCTTCCTAAATTGATCTGCACAAACTACAACTTTCTCTGGCAACATCACAGGGACATGAAGCCACACTGCTTTGTTGTATGTGACTGGACACATGATCTGTATTGCAGCCAACAGCAAAATATGTTCCATATCCAACAGCCATTGTGCAGCATAAATCAAGCAGAACAACCAGTGTTGTATTGTAATGAAGTGGGTGGAGTTCCATTGGTGTTGCCAGGTGAGGGGCTGGACATTGCTTAAAACTGATAAGTAACAAAATTGTGACAAAACAATTTAGAGGTTCTTAAAACAGGGCGCTTTGCAGACACCAGAAAAAAGCTCTTGGACTGTTCGTAGAAGCAGGAGATGAGTACAGAAATGTTCAAAAAGTGAATTTTACATAATAGTGAACCTTTGAGATTTAGCAAAGGTGGCAACTGAACTTTCATACTGACCTATGTTGATTTCAGATAACTTTTTTCTTTAAGAAGTACAATCTTGATTTGAAATCTGAGTCATAATTACTGAGGTTATTTTATGATAAAATAAAGTCAATTATTGGAATGTTTACATACATTCCATTGAATTATTTCCCAACATACATCCACATACACTCCTGATCAAAATCTTAGGACCAGTCAAAAAATTGCAAGAATTTGCATTTTGCACTATTGGATCTTAAGAAGGTTCTAAGTAGAGCTTCACAATGTTAAAGGAAAAAATCAATGCAAGAGACAAGAACCTTTGAGCGGGGAATTTTCTGAAAACTGCATTTACACTCAAACATGATTTTTTCAGCTGATCAAAAGTTTAAGACCATAATCTTTAAAAGCTAAAAGCTGTGCAAAAATCTGGATTCCATGTCACTTCCTGTCAAGTCTTTACACTGTCAAGACCTCCTGATGGCAAAAGCAAAAAAGCTCAGACTTTGAACATGGTAGGATTGTTGAGCTGCATAAGCAAGGCCTCTCACAACGTGCCATCGCTGCTGAGGTTGGACGCAGTAAGACAGTCATTTTGCATTTTTTAAATGATCCTGAGGGTTATGGAACAAAAAAGTCAAGTGGTAGACCCCAAAAAGTTTCACCAGCTCTGAGCCGCAGGATCCGATTGGCTGTCTGTCAAGACATGGGACGATCCTCTACCCAAATTAAGGCCATTACTGGTGCCGACTGCAGCCCAATAACCATCAGACTGCATCTGCGAGAGAAGGGCTTCAGAAACAAAAAACATCTTCAAAGGCCACGTCTTCTTCAAC
>NW_015119521.1:0-2927 GCF_001443285.1 Poecilia latipinna
TGCTAGACGCAGAACCCATTGCAGACTTCTGCCCTCTTGAAAATGAGATCTGGATCTCAACGGGGCTTACCTGGTTAAATAAAGGAAATAAAAAAATAAAATAAAAAATTGCTAACTTATCTGAGCCAACTTCTCACTCGTCCCTACTCTAGGACATCAGCTGGGTAATGTCGGTCTGAGTTGACCATAGGCGATGTACATGAGGAGGTGTAAAAGACTAGTTGAAGAGTTACTCATATTGGAGAAGGATGTGTGGAACTTGTTTTGTGTAACTTATAGTTCCACTATAAAATGTTGCAGTAAGCAGTTTGGTAGAGATGCACTGATTGAATATTAATATCTGTATCAGTCCTGATATTGGAAATAAAATGTAGATTGGGTATTGGTTACAGTGTTTCCTGATTCTTACTCCTAATTGTTCTGACTGACCAAATTAAAGTTGTTTTTACATGTTTGACCAAGATTGTGAATGTTTTGTTGTATTTAAGTGTGCTGTACTGGTGCAGTTATCAATTAAATTTGTAATTGAGTACATTTATGTCTGTATTTTAAAAAGAGAAACATTTGAAGTCAATTTGGTTGTTTTTGTGTATTGGAGCAGTACCAGCCGATACTAAATCTTGCATATCTGTATTGGTATTGAAAGTGAAAAAAGTGGTTCATGTATCCCTAGCTACATGTCTATGATGCAAAGTCAATTTTCTTTGACTTTATAACAACTAAAGGTAACATAGTTACTTAATTGTGCTATAAAATGACACTGTGTGCCTAGGAAATACATACTACTGTCCCTATAAGGAAATGAGTTCTACTCATACAGTGTTCCCATGTGTTTTTCTTGTGTTGGTTTAATGGCTTAAACTCTTGACTGTATGAGTGCTGACGCTGGGCCCTGTGAAGTTGTTCATCTTTTTATCCACCTTAACTTACTCCATGGCTGCTAAGCAACATATTTATTAGTCCAAGATGTACTGAAAGTGGTCATGTTTGAATGATAACAGCAGTAGTTTATGTGGCTGAATAGCTGGAGGTATGTCCTGAATGATGCTGCAGAAACTTGAGTAAACCTGTGGATGTTCCCATGTTTGAATTTGCATGTACATTGGTAACTGAATGCCAGGTGTGGTTGGTCATGTTTAGCATAGTGTACCTTTATGTAAATCACCTGGGATGGATGCTATTAGCAGGTTGGAACAGCCAATGTCTGAATGTCTCGTGTCTGCTCTCATTATACATTGTTACCTTTGATTTTCTAAAATTGATCTGTTCATTATAGGGAGTGTTTGTGTCTTTGCTTCTCTCCGGATTCACTGGATTAAATACGTTTTTCTTCTTTGTAGCAAGATGTTAGTATGTCCAGCCTTTCTCTCTGCTGCTGCATGTAGAGGAGATGCAGACAGGAATCTAGTATTCCTAGCCCTTGTTAGTCACAGATGTGACCCAGTTGCAGCTAAATGGTGTGTGTGTGTGTTCATGCGTGGCGGGTTACTGGTAAGAATTTACAAGAACATTGTGACTTCATTTTAAGCTAATGTCACTATATAATACTAAACTGGGGTACTGCTGAAAACATTTGTACTTTTTTTGACATGGAAATGATTCATCTTTAAACAAAAAACATATTGGAAAATTGACCAGCCCTTTATTTCTTGTTCAGTGGAAAGATTTTAGAGTGTGAGCAGTTAAGTGACAGGATGTGAATAACTGTCTTATTGGTGTAGCTCTGATTCAGAGAGGAGCATGTGTCAGAGTTGTATTGTTCTGCTCTGTAATAAAAACAAACTTTTGCCTTCAGGAATCGGAAATGGAATTGAATATCAATTATTTTTCATATTGTGTGTATGGCGTTTGTCCCTCCTATCTAACAGTTTGAAGTAACTGACTCCAAACTAAGCATTTGATCCTTTATCAGTTTTAGCCAACAAATTGGAATCACAGGTGGCAGATAAAACGAATATTATTTAAATTTTTTGTTAAAATATTATGCAGGAATGCTTACATGTTCAGTGTTGAACATAAACCAAACTAAGTTTAATCTGTATGATAAAGTTGTTGCCTTTCTCATACTTATGGTTAAACTGGTCTCCTAGCTACAGCCATAGGTTTTCTTAGAGGCTAACCTGAACTAGATGGGTTTTCCCTAACGTCTGGAACCTGTGATAGCCGCGTTGACCACTGCAGTGGCCCAAAAGGTTTTTGACAAATATGAAGCAGGCCTTGATGGGTTTTTTTGGTCGGTGGTTCTGTCCTTGGACAACTCTCTTTTATTTATATATATGTATTTATATATATACACACACACACATAGTGATCCCTCGCTATAACGCGGTTCACCTTTTGTGGTCTCGCTGCTTCGCGGATTTTTTTGTGCAGTTTTTTTCACAGTGCATTGTGTTCTGCGTCCTGATTGGCTAAACAGTCTCCAAGCTCCTTCTCTACCTTTGTGCCAATAACGTTATGGTATTTAAATATTAATAATACAGATTGGCCATTCAGGAAATGAAAACTGAAAACTTTGAATGCCTGCTGGACAAAACTGTGGCCAGAGGCAGCGCAAAACCCGACCGGAGGCTCGCTTGACGAGATCCATCGCTCTGCCGTAGATACAGCTGTGAATCTCGCGGGGCAGGTTGGAGGAGACGCTTTAATGACATGACTCCAGATCACATTAAGGCCCGATTGATGAACACGCACATCCGCTGACCTGAAAACAGGTTTTGTTCTTTGGTTTCAATGTAGAGTATTTAATTATGCTGCGTAATAACTGTAAAAAATAAAGGTAACTACTTCGCGGATTTCAGTTATCGCGGGTTATTTTCAGAATGCAACCACCACGAAAATCGAGGGATCACTCTGTCTATATATAAATTCCCTTCTCGCCCTCTGTGGTCTCTTTCATCCTCTGAGCTCGGGTCCTCTACCAGAGG
>NW_015119522.1:0-2927 GCF_001443285.1 Poecilia latipinna
ATGTGTTAAAGGAAAGAACACCAGAGGATGGAAGAAGGTTGAAGCACGTGATTTCTGAGGTGTAGTTACCATTTCCTTTTCCTAGAGTCCAGTCTTCGTCATCATCAAAGTGGGCGTCCCCCAGAATGCCCACACCTGGACGAAAGGCATGAGCTAGAAGGCCACGCTTACCATCAAAGGGAAATTGATCCCCGTGGTCTAAAAAGAACACGAAGCAGCTCATCAATGTTTGATTTTTAGAATTCAGCTTCTTAATTTGTTAGAGTGCAAATGTTTGACTTAGAAATGTAAAAAAGAGCACATACCACCTGTTTCAAAGGAGATCATGATGTCTGCATCGCCTTGAAGAAGGCGGGTAAATGTCAGAGGAGTGACATCACTCCACACCCTGAATGCTCTTGCAAAGACATCATCAGTCACATTGCTGTCCATGTCGGGAGAATAGTTCAGGATCCTGAAGACACAGTGAACTCAAAATAACTATGTGATCTAGTCTGATGGAAACTAATCAACACTTTTAGTCCAGGTCGGTACCAAAACGCTGTTCGTCAATGTCCTCGGATGTCCAGTCAAGGGATCCGGGTCACGGCACCAAATTGTTATGAAAAAAAGTATTCCCTAACACTATTCAGGTGAAATCACTCAATCAGGTTTATTCATATATTGTGCACCATACAGAGAGTTTGTGGGACAATCAATAATGAAGCAGTTCTGGATGGAAAGCTCTGCCTGGCAGAGTCAACACATGAGTTTTATATCAAGGATAAGGAATTCAAAACAAATGGGTGAGACAGTCTGGTTCTCATGCAGCTGTGGGAAACAACTTCCAACCTTGTACATGTAACCCAAATAGTTATTCTGGTGAGAGTTTGCAAGCATTTCATATAACAGATTTTAACTTATAGTAATTTTCCACCACAAGCTACAAGAGAGAGTTTTCTGAAACTATAGTTGTGTGTGTAGCACAACATGTCATGATATAATTTGCTTCTGATTTTAGGCTGTGAAATGGTTTTTATTAAAGATGTAACCTACCAAGGCAAAAATATTTCTGGTGAAATCGCACGAGGCACAGGGAAGTATGTCAGTTTTTATTTTTCTCTTGATTTGCATGTTTTCCAGCAATTTCAGTTATCATTATTTAAACTTCCCTTTGCATGCCATAGCATGAACCAATGCCATCTGAACATCTATGATTTGTTATTTTGTATAAAGTGCTTTTAACAAAACTGAAACCCTGCCTTAAAAACCAATTTATTACCAAGCAAACGTTTTTTTTATATAACTAGAACATATTTGGTAGAATAAAAAATCTCACTCTGTAATCATTAATGTAATGACACATAGTATTTCTTCCTTCCACTCACCTGTATGTAATATTGTTATGGTCCCATTTGTGTATCCCGCCAGCTACGAGGTAATTGGCCACATCAGGAACACCACAGCGAGGTCGCTTCATGGCCTTCAGTGTCGGCTTGTCCAGGTTTCCAGTCTCCTTCAAACCCATCTGTCTCTGCATCATCTTCAGAGCCTTTCCTATGGACACCTTGGACTTGAAGCCACCGTGCTGCTCCGTCCCCATGTAACCAAACTTTTTCAGATAACTCTGTCAAACAAGAGACAAAACACACCAGAGCTCAGCCAAACACTCCCATTCTCAATTTGTGTAATGTCACACATTTATAAATTGTTTTCATAAAAGACGTCTGTAGCTTTAATTTAGAGAGTAAATATTTCCATTAACATTGTGATATCAGTCTCTATTCAGGTAATTTGTTTTCCCCAAACAACTTTATTAAAACTCAATTCTGGGAGTCTCAGACTATGAAAAGAAGAATAAACTATCTGCCAGAGTTGTAGCACTTGAGATCGGTCTTGGTCTCACGACCATTTTTTGCTGGTCTCAGTCTTGTCTTGGTCTCGGGCGCTGAGCATTCGGGATTTAATTTCAAGACATCAAAACTGCAACTGTGAAAATATCACTAAACGTACAGCATAGTGTCCAGCTTATTTGTTAACATCTTTGTTTTCAGTGGACGCAAAACGCACCGATTAAAATCCAAGCAATGATGTGTTTCTGTTACTCTCCCTCCACTCCCCACTCTTCACTTGCACGCGGCGCTCTGAGACATGTGCAGTGGTTTTCTCTGAGCAGTAGAATATGTCTGTCTAATCATCAGTAATAGGAGGGGCACAGAAAATGTTTGGGCGTTATCTTTTTAGGGATGGCACGAGACTATTGCAGATTTGTAGCACAGAGATGGAAGCAAAGTAGAACAAAGAGTTTGTTCTCCATTTGATGTTGGTAAAATCCATGAAGTATTTAATATCTAGGTCTTTTTATGGAAATATGGATCTTTCAGATCAATTTGAGAAGCAATTTTGATCATATTTCACATTTTATAGTGTCATGTAGCGTGGGGGGCTGGTTTTGATCTTGACCCAGTCTTGACATCCCTCGGTCTTGGTCTTGTCTTGGTCTCGGGTTAGGTGATCTTGACCACAACACTGCCATCTGCTACTCACTTGTGCCAGCTCCACATCTGCCACCTTTTTGACGATGTTCCCTGGGGAGGTGACAAGGACCGACTTGACAGGACGGCTCCATCCGTTCTGCACGCCTATTCCCAAAAGTAAACACACCACTAACGCACAGCACCTCATGGCGAGCTCTGCTGCGGCACAAAATGCAACAAAAATGCTAAAACTAACTTCAAAGACAGATAGTCAAGTGTGAACCAAAGTCAAAAGAAAAAAAATCTCAGAAGATCGGCAAAGTTTCCACTTCAGTGATGTCTTCTGTGTTTTGGAAGTTGGTCCCTGTTGCTGCCTGTCTGAACTGTGCTGCTGGTTGGGGTTGTAGATGTTGTATTTATACAGAGTAGAGTCTTAGTCATCAAACCCTCGCTCCCGCCTACTGTAACATC
>NW_015119523.1:0-2922 GCF_001443285.1 Poecilia latipinna
GTATGGAGTATTGATCAGAGGAAGATGAGAGACACCAGAACCAACGATGCAGATGAGCTGAAGGTTCAATCAGAGCAGCCTGGACTTCCAGAACTCTGATAAAATATTATTTTTATTCATCTGAGAAAATAAATTTTATGTTTTAATTCTGCAAGTCCGAATAATCAAAATGACAAGAAATAAAGGAAATATTTCACTCTATATATGTAACATCTGAGTTTCTCTTTGTGAAATGAGGGACAAAATTATTATTATTTTTTCTCACAAAATATTTGTTTTAGCTCCACGTGTATCTGATCAGTTCTCCTTCTGGTTGTTGCTGGGAGATTCAATGTTCTCATAAATCAAGTCTCCAGAGGGGCTCTGCTTACGGGCGACAGTCTAGAAAGAATAATAACAAAACATCAGACAAACTCAGCCTGCATAAGCCAGATGCAACATTTTGATCCAGTTTTTAATTTTAGAATAAATCACCTCCATTAGTTGGCTGCCATAGCCTCTCATCTCCAGATCTGTGGAGCAAATACTTATTTATTGTGATGAATTATTAAAATCACAATTTAGATCAACAAATTTTCACTTTTGAAATAGAAAAACAACAAAGATATAAGAACAATCAACATCATTTAAAACCAATCAAAAGTATTACAAAGCATTTAAACTAATGAGAGAGAAAGAGGATGCCATGTTTCACCACTTCATTTATAATTTTATTTATTTTTAATGTTTTGCAAATCCTAAAGAAAACCTGTAAACATGAGGAGAAGTGTGTCAGCTGCTTTCTCACCTCTCAGAGATCTCTTCCTGTAGGAAACAATCAGAGCAGCTGATAGCAGGACGACGATGACGGCCAGAGTCACAACAATCACAATCAGAGGAAGATCTGCAGAGATTAACAAGCTGGTTTTTACTGACACCTACAGGCGGATCATGGTACTGACTATGGACATGTCAGGGTTAATTCATTTCAGACCTCCTGATCTTCTTCAGAAAGTTTTATCTCTAAAAATAAAATAAAATCTGAACATAAAAACATAATAACTAGAGTTGCACCAATTCATTAGCAGCTATTATCAGCAGATCGGTGATCTGCCACTGTCCTCTTTTCCCTGCCATGAGAGAGTTCACTGACACATCCATCATCACGGCACGTTCACAGTTAACAATATTCACTCCACTGTTGCCAACTCAGCAACTTTCCTGCTACATTTAGCAACATTTCAGACAAAAGAAATTGGTATTGGCCAAAATCAGAATTGTTAGGTCAGGCTTTTAAAGATCGGTAAACAGAGATCGGCCAGAAAACAGTGATCTGCCCTAATTTTAACAAAGGTTACAAAACGTTTATTAGTCATCCAAACACCATCATCAGGATGAAACCATCAAACTTTCTTCTTTGTGTTAAATGTCAGAAACTTTCTGCTCACTGTCACAACTGATAATGTGTGAATGAACACAATCATTTTCTATAAAATGGTATTATATTCAGTATATTAGAGATGAAACTTCTTCAAGAGGGTAAACTCCTGGTTGTGTTGAAAGTCGACCTGCGGTGGAAAAGTCTTTAACTGACACTGAACTGATGTACCTGTAGATGTTGCTCTGTAATTCTGGTCCAGAGGTGACGGACCAGTGGTTTCAGAGGAGACTGTTGGATAAACATGCATTGTGTAAGAGTGTCCACAGGGTGTATTTATTTGTGTGTTTCTATATGTTTTTTAAAACTCACCATTTGTGACGATGTTAAAATCCACGTATAATTTTTTTTCAGAGCTTAAATACGAAAGGCATCTGTATCGTCCGGAGTCAGACTGGGTCAGATTCTTAATGGTCACATAAAAAACATCTGAAGATTTGTGTTTGCTATGACCAATGCTGTATCTGCCGCTCTGAGCTCTGACTCCATCGGTGTAAACAAGAATGTTTTCTTCTTCTTCACATCCTCCTCTGCAGAAATATTTGGTTTTTCCCCAGAAACCAAAGAAACAGGCGACTGTCAGAGAGCTGCCAGCGTCTTTATAGAGGTGATGATCTTTGCTTCCATCCAGCAGAGCTGTTAGAATAATCATCAGTTACTTTCTGATCTCAGCATGATGCAGTCTGATCACATTGATCCCAGTTTCACACTGGGAGCTGCCCAGTTCAACCAGTCTGAGGCTGGAAGAGTTAAACCAGCAGAAACTGGATTCTTCATTTCATCCCATCAACAATATTTGGCTAAAAACTAAAAGCAAACAATCATTTCAAAATAATCCAGTTTAGTTTTGTGTAGTTTATATCCATGATAATTTAGCTCAACAGGTTTAGTTTCATGTTTTCATTCAACCAACTTCAGTATAAGATGAACATCAGCAGCTCTGTGAGCGACTGAAACGTCCTTTACTTATTTAGAACAAAATGCAGCTTAAACATAAACTCACCTTCTGCAACAACAGCTTTGAATTTTACGAATGTAGAAGGAGAGTCGCTCAGACCACATCTGTACAGTCCAGAGTCAGAGTGGGTCACATTAGAAACTCTCACAGTTAAATTATAAGACTTGTCATGAACTCTTTCAGAATATTCAATGCTGTTTCTTCCACTTGTTTCTTTATTAGACGTTGTGTTAATAAGAACGTTTTCTCCTTGACAGTTTTCTCTGCAGAAAATCCGCCATGGTCCAGGTGAGAAATTGTGGCATATAATGGAGAGGTCTTCTCCAGGTAGCCAATAGAAATGGATAATTTCATTGAAAGAACCACTGTTCCCAACCTGCAGAGCTAAAAGAAAGAAAGAACAGTTAATATCAGAACTTCCTGATAGAAACTACAATCTAACCACATTTTCTACATTCTTCAAGCCTACAGGCTGTACAACATCAGGTGGACTAACAAAAAAAGCCCAACTAATTTCCTGACATCAACTCAGAAAGAACAGAGTTCA
>NW_015119524.1:0-2917 GCF_001443285.1 Poecilia latipinna
TAGCTTCTGCAAAGACGCCCACCCCAAATCTGTCTGCCCCCGCCGCACCTTCCCCAGAAGCAACAGTCAACATTTCAGGAATTAGTCTCTCGCTTTCTCTCTACCCCCATTAACGTTCCCGAATTAGCCTTCTTGTTAACCCACCACCCCGATCGCACATTCGTTAATTTTCTGATCACTGGCCTCTCTCAAGGTTTCCTTATAGGTCTACCCCAGCCCCCCGTTTCTTCTCTGGTCATCCCAAACTTGCAATCAGCACTGCACGATCCAAACGCTGTAGCTCAGTTATTGCAGAAAGAAGTGTCTAAGGGCTACGTCATCGGTCCTTGTGTTTCCCCCACCCCCCCCCTTTCCTCTCTTTCACTTCAACCCTTTGGGAGTCACGATCCGAAAATATTCAGGGAAGAAACATCTAATTTTAGATCTTTCCGCACCTCATAGTGGTTCTCACCTCAGTATTAATAGTCTCATTCCAAAGTCACCCTTTTCTCTGTGTTACGCGACAGTAGACCACGCCATAGCTCTGATTAAAACGGCCGGTACTGGCACGTGGCTGGCCAAAGCTGACATCACCGACGCTTTCATCCCTCTCAGTGGCATCTTCTGGGCGCTAAATGGGACGCTAGTTTCTATTTCTTCGTGTGTCTGACCTTCGGGTGTAGGAGTAGCCCCAGCATCTTCAATGCATTATCTGAAGTGCTCTGCTGGACCCTGTTGAACGTCGTCAAACTTCCCTCTGTGCTTCATCTTCTCGATGATTTTCTGCTCATCGATCCACCCTCTCCCTCTTCGCACTCTCTATCTAAACTGAAGAGACTTTTTAGCCGCATCGGCGTTCCCCTCCCCGAGGAAAAAAACTGTCGGTCCGTCTACTCGGCTGCAATTTCTGGGCATCACCTTAGATTCCGTCTAAATGGTAGCCTCGTTGCCTGCTGATAAATTGTCTCGCATCCGCGACATCTCGCAAAGTTACCTTTCCTCCCCTGGCCATTTCCAAGCGCGAGCTTCTCTCCCTTCTCGGGCATCTTAACTTTGCCATGCACATAATTTCCCAAGGGCACTCCTTCGTTTATAGGCTGCTCAACCTAGCTAATTCGGCCCCCGGTTTACAGGATCAGGTCATTTTAGATGACGGCTGCCGATCTGATCTTGTGTTCTGGTCCACTTTTCTCAACTCATGGAATGGCATCTCTTTTTCTATGACGACGTTATTCACTCATCAGATTCCATTCAGTTTTTTACCGATGCCGCCCCGTCCTTGGGGATCAGGGGGTTCTTCCAGGGCAGCTGGTTTGCGGAGAAATGGCCCTCTTCGTTTCCTCAGTCAGTCGTCCGCGTTTTATGAAATTATCCCTGTTGCCGTAGCTTGCTGCCTCTGGGGGAAGCGGTGGAAACGCAGGCGCATTGTAGCCTTCTGTGATAATGCCGCAGTCGTCGAAGCCATTAACAAAGGCCGATCCTCCTCTAAATCAATCATGCCGTTTTTGCGACGAATTAGTTGGCAGTCCGTGATTAACAACTTCATGCTTTCTGCGTGTCATGTTCCGGGTCATTCTAACGCCATTGCTCATGCTCTGTCTCGCCTTCAATTTCAGATATTCCGTCGTTTCTGTCCTGCAGCCGACCTCTTCCCAACGCCAATTTCCCCAATTTCCCCCCTCAATAACCTCCCACTGAATTAATCTCCCCATCTCTCCTATCTCTGCTCCAGTCAGCTAAACATTACCTCTCAGCTGGCCTCGCCCCATCCACGTTCAAATCTTACACTTTTGCTTGGCACAAGTTCGTCAAATTCTGTTCTTTTCATAGGACCCCCCTTTTCCCTGTTCTAGTTAGCATGGTCGTCGCATTTATCACCCATTGTTTTGACGATCTTAATCTGTCACCATCGTATATTCGCAGTTTAGTTGCCGTAATTAACTTTTTCTCTCTGCTTCACCAGCCTTCACCAAACTCGTAGTTTGTTTTCGAACCCGGTTATCAAGCTTCTTCTGAAGGGTATTCACAATACTCGCCCCACTACTCCCGATTTCAGGAAACCGATTACCTTTCCTATCCTTGTTGATCTACTCAGTACCCTCAGTCGCAGTTCCTATTCCCCCTATTTTAAGAGCCTCCTTTCAAACACCTTTCTTCTAGCTTTTTACGNTCTCCTCCGTTTGGGGGAGTTCACGTCTCCTAACAACACCTTCAATTCTTCTCGAGACCTAGCGGTTTCCGAACTTAGTTTCCACTCTGACTTCTACAGTTTATCTCTTAAGCACTCCAAAACTAAAGGCGCTTGTACCATCATTGTGGCCTGTAATAATGGTCCGTTCTGCCCTTATCTAGCCATGTTCAAGTTTGCTCTCTTAAGGCATAAACTAAGGTTCGCTCCCGATCCTCTTTCTAACCCCGGAAGGGTGCATCATGTCCGCCTCCTGGTTTCTCAAACACCTGAGGCTTCTATTAGCCGTATGTGGCCTCTCCCTACCAATTCTCGGGCCACTCATTCAGGATAGGGGCAGCTACATCTGCAGCTGCACAAGGCATCCCAACGTCATCTCTCCAGCAACTTGGCCGGTGGTCGTCGTCAGCTTTCTCCTCTTATATCCGTCCAGACATCTCAACCGTTCTGTCAGCCCAGCGCTTCCTCAGTGCCTAGGTAAGCACTGCACATTTTGCTGGTGGTGGTTGGTCTTTTCTCTCCTGAGTCACGCATTCTTTTCCCGCGATCTGCCCCGGCGATGCTCAGCCCCTGCAGCCAGCCCATGTCCCGGCGTCGCTCAGCCCCTGCAGCCGGCCCATGTCCCGGCGTCGCACAGCCCCTGCAGCCGGCCCATGTCCTTGCCTGTCTCTCAGTCCCTGCAGCCGGCCCATGTCCTAGCCTGTCTCTCATTGTCAGTCCATGTCTCAGTTGTTTTCTTTTGCCCTCATA
>NW_015119525.1:0-998 GCF_001443285.1 Poecilia latipinna
TCAACAACGTCATGTTTTATTTGTTACGCTTCATGAAGAAAATCCTGTCTGTCAGGAACAGGCAGAGCAATTTACACCTGCTAATATAGGTCCCTAGGTTCTCAGAATAAAATCCTTTTAAGGAAACACCCAAGTTAGCAACGAGTTTGTGCAACAGGTCTCAGTATGTGGTCACAGAGAAAAACAGTGCTGCTCGCCTTCCTGGTGTCTGTGGTGTTGGTACTGTTTCTGCTTCACTTATGGTCCACTCGGGCATACGACAAGGTGGACCTATGGCAACGGCCCGGGTCAACAGTGGGACGGCACCTGGAGGAGAGGCTGCCAGAACCGGACCCATGGCTGAGCAGCGTCCCCTTTCAAATCAGGAAAGGTGTATCAGAGTAAGTCTTAGATTATGAATTCATTTTAGCTCATTTGTGAATTTTAATCTAATTATTTGTGTCTTTGATTGTCCACTCAGCTTGCTGGATCGTGATGGGTGCGTTTGTGAGGCTAAGAAACCAGTAGCAAACCTGCACTTTGACCAGCTGCTGTTCCCGAAGTTGCCAGCTCAGTCTCTGCACACTGCCTCCAACACCTCTGAGCTGGGGAAAATGAAGATGAGACGAGCCAAGGAGTACAAAGCTTTCCAACAGAGGTAAATCAGAAAGCTGTAATCAATTCTGGAAACAAAACTCGTTAGGGCACTTCTTATTTTGTTTGTCCATCCATACATGGAGGACCAAAACTGACATAATTAAAAATGAAAGCAGAAATGTACATATTTTATTTTTCCTGTTCCTGACACGAGATTTCATAAAGAAATGTATTTATGTGCTTTTCCATTTCCTCATATGCCATTGCCTCGTCTCCTTTTTAATTTCCTTTTGTATGTGCAGTTGCCGTCCCTCATTAGATTCAGATTTATTTGTGTCACAAATGGGCAACTGATATTACAGCAAGTATGAAAACTAAACGGCAAGGTATCAAAGTTTAAAAAATAAATAAATAAAACATTC
>NW_015119525.1:5197-8112 GCF_001443285.1 Poecilia latipinna
TCTTCTCCTTTTTAATTTCCTTTTATATGTGTTGTTGCCGTCCCTCATTAGATTAAGATTCAGATTTATTTGTGTCTCAAATGGGCAATTGATGTTACAGAAAGTATAAAAACTAAAAGCAAAGTATCAAAGTTTAAAAAAATAAATAAAACATTCCAAAAAGGTCATCAAATACAAATCAATACATAATGGGAAGAGTACAGCAGTGTATTTCACTGACAGTTGCTACAAACACTAACAATCAGGTGTGAGTCCCACTACCTCGCCCTGTTCATCATAATGTAGAAGGCTAACTATCACCGAATCATCAGCAAATTTTAATATTAACTCATTATCATGCGTTAATGATAATGACGCATGCCGGCTGCGACAATCGTCTGTATACAAAATGTAAAGAAGCGGGGAAAGGACACCGCTCACTGATAAACAGAGATTCAGTTTATCAGTGAGCTGGAGCTTAGCAACTTTATTAAGAAATAATATTACAGCTCCTGAGTTTGTTATTTTTCGTGTGGACGCTCAGACAGACCGTGTGTTTCAATAAGCGGCTCTCGTTGGACGCAGCGGTCCGCCGTCAGGTTTTTCATAGTTTGGATGAAGCGGCTGCTGAAGTTGGCTTTCGATTGTGCTCCGAAGCTACCGGCTGTGGTGCAACGATGAGGTGCAGACTTCGTTGTACTTCATAAGGGAACTGCAGCATTCAGAGAACTGCATTTGGAGACCATCTTTCCATCAGCGGACATCCACAGACGGACATTCAGCACCGCTGGTATCCAGACAGCGACGCAGTTAAGGTGAGCAGTGTGAGGGTATGTCTGCCTGGTTTATATTATATTTTATAGTTGGCTACATACAGTCATGAAATCATGGAAAACCGTAATACTGGACATTACAGTGAAGAAACTTGAAGAAAACTTGGGTGGCATTTTTTTTATGACTGCATGTTTAATACAAAGCAAATTATTTAGGTTTATGCATTTAAACCTACACAGTTATTCCAGTTATTGTGTCTGTTAATAACCATGTTTGTTTTCATTTAAAGCAAATATGACTCTGTTAATTTAAATAGTTCTTTGTGGCTTGCTTGTTCACATTTGTATGTCTGTGTTTTTGGTTTACATATATGCTTTAACATTTGATTGCCCTTCTCAAGGAACAGAAGAGCGGGACACAAGGCTGACATGTTGAACAATGAGGAGAATTGTCTGCATTGTGAGCGGCACCAGAACTCCTGGATGGATCTCCTTCAGGAAGAAGCAGCCATCAGCAGAGAAGAGTTGAGCCAAACAGAGGAAAAATAAATGTTGTTGCTTTAAAAGTTGGCTTTTATTGAAAGTTAAGTTGGCAGAGGATTTTAGCAGGGCCAAAGTTCATCATAGAAATGTGATGAACTTCAGAAACTAAGTGAAAATAATGAGATGAAAACTTTTACAACTTGTCAATTACAGGCTGTTATGCAGTGCCTTGCGAAAGTATCCGTCCCCCTTGAACTTTTCAACCTTTTGCCGCTTTTCAGGCTTCAAACATAAATATCTAAAATTTTTATTATTTTGTGAAGAATCAACAAGTGGGACACAATCGTGAGGTGGAAAGAAATTTGCTGGACATTCTAAACGTTAAAAATATTGTACGCTCCACTTTGCAGTTTTTTGTTAAAAACGTTTAAAATATCCAGCAAATTTCTTTCCACCTCACAATTGTGTCCCACTTGATGTTGATTCTTCACAAAATAATAAAAAAATTTATATCTTTATTTTTGAAGCCTGAAAAGCGGCAAAAGGTTGAAAAGTTCAAGGGCGGCGAATACTTTCGCAAGGCACCATAAAAGACAAAAGCTTATCGCTGCTCTGCTTATTTTAGATGTCTGTTCCAGAACACATGGTACAGACTTGCATATTTGGTTTTAGCTCATCCATTCCACCCGGGGCAGATGCCTGTTAATTATCCTTTTCAGCCAAACAGCCCTCCTGTCACGAAACCAGGTGTGGCAGAAGGGAAACTTCCAACCTTGCAGGATCAGGACTAACTGGGTTCAACTATTTAACTGACACTTTTGCATCTTGACACGTGGATTATTCAATAAACCAAATAGTTTGGTTTATTGTTAGGGTTGCTATTAAAAATAAATAAATAAATAAATAAATAAATATAAGTCATGTTTTGTTCATTCTACCTTGTGCCACATTTCTATCCACTCACTGTTAGCAGTCTTGTTGGAGAAACCAAAAAAAAAAAAGGGTCCAAATCTATTCAATCATTACTGGATTCTAATTTGCTAGCTTTGGTCTATGACAATTATGGTGAGTTTAAGCTGTTTTCAGCCCCAAACATATGTAGGGAAGTGCTTGAATGTGTCGGCGCATGTCAGTGTTGGATTTGCTCTTTGTGTTGTGGAGCTTTGTGGAGTATGTCCTCTGAAGGACACCGTACTTGGCATTCGTTAGTGTGCGCTGGTAATACAACGGCCAGTTTCTGCTCTGCATTCTAAAGGTAGGCAATACTGACAGCCAGCTCCTCAATGTAACAAAATGTTACTTTAATGTTCAGCTAGTTAGTTTTGTATCATTGTTAGTTTTGTATCATTTTGTCTTCTTTTCTTTTTTATATATATATTCTGCATCTGTAAATCAAAAGAAAAAAAAAACTGCGTTAATGAAAGTTGACGAGCAGTTTCTGCTCTGCATTCTAAAGGGC
Organism: Poecilia latipinna; assembly: GCF_001443285.1. Taxonomy (NCBI): domain Eukaryota; kingdom Metazoa; phylum Chordata; class Actinopteri; order Cyprinodontiformes; family Poeciliidae; genus Poecilia; species Poecilia latipinna. The sequence goes on from NW_015119525.1 coordinate 7,892, forward strand.
GAAGCCGCATCGCTGTCAGGTGGTCCGAATAAACGGTCACAACCACGATCCCAAATCGCAGTGTGTGTCAGAGTCTTGTTTCCTTCCGACGAAAACCTTAGAGTACACAACGCAGAGTCCAGGGAACAACGAGGACTCGACTCTCACAGCCAAGGGTTACAATTACAATGAAAGTAAAACATTAAACCACGATGGAAAAATGGAAACATTCTTTAAATTAT
>NW_015119526.1:0-2913 GCF_001443285.1 Poecilia latipinna
ACTCGATTAATCGTAAGAATAATCGATAGATTACTCGATTACTGAAATATTCGTTTACAACAGCCCTACTGACAGCTGTTAACCAGTCCACAGTTCGTACACCAATCTGCATTCACTTACATACATTGTCCTGCTCCTTCTGACATACATTGTTTTTTCTGAGTGTTGGTCGCAGTCCGCTTGGAATAACTGAATACTGTTGATCTGGAAGGCTCAACGGCATGATACTGTTAAGCCAGGTTTACGTTAGGCAAAGAATGGCACAGTCCATCTCTGCAGTAAACTCTCAGGCTCAGATGTAACAAATCCACTATCTTATCCAGTGAGCGGACATTAGCCAGATAGAGAGTCAGAATTGGTGGCTTCCTATAGGCACCAGTTGGGTAACATGCTCGCCTGTTTCCCCTTTTTCTGTTTTTGGGCACAAACTTTTCTTTTAACCGTTGGTCCTGGCATCCTGCTGTGCCAGTCCATTGTCCTCAAGAGCCGCTGTCTCCCAAGTGTGGATTTCAGCTTTGGTGATATTTTACCAGCTGAACTGTCTCCAATGGCCATCAGCTTAACCAAGCTGCATTCAGCCGTAAAGTTTGTTTTTATTCAAACTTCAGCAGTTTTCTAGTTGTTCTGCTGAGATAGTGACATCAGTTATGACATCACGCAATTTGATGTCACAAAGAGTGATGCACAAAAAGCTGCACTCTTGAATTCTACGGTCATAACCATTGCAGAAGCTAGAGAGCAAGAAGAAGGATTGCATCCCAACAAGAGATTAAAAACGATTTTTGCAGACATAAAGTATCAACAATGAGTCAGAGTAGCAAGGCCTCGACTTCTGATTCCGAGGAAGAAAGAGTACAACGGATGTTAGCGAGAGAGAGACAGAAGCTCCACGAGATCATGGAAGAAGTTGGCAGGATGTCTTTTGAGAGTCATGCACTCTTTAAAGCAAATGAGGAATTAAAAATTGAAGTTATGACCTTAGAACAAGCAGCATTTGAAAAAGACAAGCTTGTTCGGGAGAAGGATGAAGAAATTAAAAAGCTGGTGGACATGAACATAACTTTGGAAGAGGATTACGCCAGACTGGAGATGATAAACACGGCCATGGAGAAGAAAAGCAGAGACTATGACAAGGAAATCGCCGCCCTGAAGCAGAAATTCAGGGCTTTGGAGCAGGAGAACATCAACCTGACGGCGAAAACCAACACTCTGGAGGAGAAAAACACCGGCCTGGAGGAGGAAAACTCTGTGTTGGGACAGGTAAACTGCCTTTTGGAGACTGAAAACGCAGTTAATGTGAAGGAAGTCTCCGACCTGAGGGAGGAAAGGAAGGTTCTCTATGAGAAAACCACTGTCCTGGAGAAAGAAAACGCTGCGCTGAAGGAGGAAAACGCCGCACTGGAGGAGAAAAACACTGCTCTGGAGGAGAAAAATACCAACTTGGAGCAGAAGAACACCATCCTGGAGGAGAAAAACACCAACTTGGAGCAGAAGAACACCGCCCTGAAGAAGGAAAAGTCTGTCTACGAGCAGGTGAACTTCATCTTGGAGGGGGAAAACAAAGCTTATGCCGAGGAAGTCTCCGACCTGAGGCATAACAGGAGGATTCGTTTAGATAAGAAAACCACAGTCTTGGAGAAAGAAAACGCCGAACTGAAGGAGGAAAACACTGCCCTGAAGGAGGAAAACACCGCCCTGAAGGAGGAAAACTCTGTTTACGAGCAGGTGAGGAAGGAAAAAAGGAGGGTTCTTCTGGATAGGACAGACACCGACTTGGAGAAAGAAAACGCCACGTTGAAGGAGGAAAACACCGCTCTGAAGGAGGAAAACACCGCCCTGAAGGAAGAAAACACCGCCCTGGAGGAGAAAAACACCGCCCTGGAGGAGAAAAACACCGCCCTGCAGCGGGAAAACTTGATCTTGGAGGGGGAAAAAAAAGTTTATGCCCAGAAAGACTCCAACCTGAGGCAGGAAAGGAAGGCTCTGTATAAGAAAACTATTATCTTGGAGAGAGAAAACACCACGCTGAAGGAGGAAAACGCCGCCCTGGAGGAGAAAAACACCGCCTTGGAGGAGAAAAACACAACCTTAGAGTTTGAAGTGGAAGAGTTGAACAAAAGGTTCAGAGAATTAGTGGAACAGAAAAACCAGGAGCCATCTGATGAGGAAACCCACAAAGACAGCCAGTCGGTTTCAAACCAGCCACAGAAGAAGCCACATCCAGTCAGACGTGTGATCGGAGGCATCTGCAATACACTTCTGAAAATGTATCAAACAGGCACACTAAGGTATTGGGTTGAAAGATGGTACTTCTAAATGAAAAAGTGAACCTACAGCGGTTCATAGAGTCCTGTTGGTCCTCCAGGCTGACCTAAAGGGTTCATAACGAATCCTGTTGGTCTCTGGGCTAACCTCTAGGGTTCATATCAAGTCCTATCGGACTCCTGGCCTGCTTCTGCTGCTTTGTAGCTCCGGGCTGACCGCTAGGGTTCATAACGAGTCCTGTTGGTCTCCCAGCCTGCTTCTGCTGCTTTGTAGCGAGTCCTCTTGGTCTCTGGGCTGACCTATCGGGTTCATAACGAATCCTGTTGGTCTCCGGGCTAAGCACTAGGGTTCATAGCGAGTCCTATCGGACTCCTGGCCTGCTTCTGCTGCGTTGTAGCTCTGGGCTGACCTGTAGGGTTCATAACGAGTCCTGTTGGTCTCCCAGCCTGCTTCTGCTGCTTTGTAGCGAGTCCTCTTGGTCTCTGGGCTGACCTATCGGGTTCATAACGAATCCTGTTGGTCTCCGGGCTAAGCACTAGGGTTCATAGCGAGTCCTATCGGACTCCTGGCCTGCTTCTGCTGCTTTGTAGCTCTGGGCTGACCTGTAGGGTTCATAACGAGTCCTGTTGGTCTCCCAGCCTGCTTCTG
>NW_015119527.1:0-2908 GCF_001443285.1 Poecilia latipinna
GTGTGATTGGATCACTTCAATCAAGGATGACCCGTCTGATCAATTTAAGAATAAAGTCTCATAACAAACACCCCATCTGAAGTTTAAACAATATTCCATTATGTTAGTCAATACATCAACTATCAACTACAATTTTTTATGGTCAGCCAGTTCTGACTTTTTTCAAAAGAATAATAACATTTTTGGCACTGAAACAATTTTTGCCTTCCCTTTCGTGATGTGTAAAATAAATGCCTTTAAAATAAATGTAATTTGCTCTTTTAATCTTTCATTTTTTTCACATGAAGAAATTTAGAAAAATCCAACTTTAATTTATTGAGTAGAGAAAAACAAATCAAGTTTTAAAAATAGATTTGGTAACACTTTATTTGAAGGGGGTTGAATTAGACTGTCATGACACTTTCATAAACATGACATAACATCTGTCATCAACATGAATAAGCCTTCATGAATATTTATGACTGTTGTCATAAAGCGTCATTCGGTAAATTATGACACTTTACTGATATAAATTTGTTATAAAATAATTACTGATTTCACTTTAAAAATTAGGTAACTTTATGTTATTAAAAGTAAAGTTTAAACAGTAATGATTTCTTGGTTAATGTCAAGTTGTCATAACAAAGACATTTTGAATAATGTCAACTTTGTATTAAAAGTGTCATAATTTACCGAATGACGCTTTATGACAACAGTCATAAATATTCATGAAGGCTTATTCATGAACATGACAGGTGTTATGTCATGTTTATGAAAGTGTCATGACAGTCTTATTCACCCCCCTTCAAATAAAGTGTTACCATAGATTTTATTACTGAAGAGTGATTTGCTCTATGAAGCACTATTTTAAATAACAGTGCTTCAGTTTTCTTTTATTTTTATACTTTTTAATTGTGTTTCGGTGTTCACGCTTTCCCCGATAAGCGCTTGAGAATTTTTATCTGGGAAGGGTACTATAAGCGTAGCCTTTACTTACCTGCTCACGTATAACCCGCCTTCTGCCAATCACGGCGTTTAGTCCTCTCCAGTATTAGACTAAATGCCAGAGAGGGATCTTTGACCATTCATCTTTGCACAATCTCTCCAAAAGGTTCAGAGTCCTGGGACTGCGCCCAGCGCTGTTCTATAAGATGTATGTCTGGGCACCGACATGGCGAAGGAAGATGATTTGCTTTGTGTTCTGTGTGGTTCTGCGTTGAATCACACAGAACACTCATTCTGTGTGAAAAAAAAACAAACAACAAAAAAAAAAAAAACATGTTTTCAGTTTTTTGTCTTTGATTTTTCTACAAAACTCACTTGGTGTGAAAGCAACTCATGACCACAAGGTTGGGGTGCTATGACGATGATTCCACTCCAAAGGTCCCAGGGTGCATTGCAAACTATTTTACCAGTAGAAGTGAGTATTTATTGTTGAAAAGCTCAATCTTTGCCTCGTCAATAAGCACGTTGTTGTCGTAGTTGCGTCCTGCTCATGTGAACTCCACGTGCTTCCTTTGGTGATGGTGTGAGAGCAAACAGCATTTTCCTGACATGCCTCCCAAACAAACAACATGCTGGCGGGTAGATAGTGTCTGATTGTTGCTGGTGACCCCCTCCCCTCCCCCCAGATGCCATCTTAGCTGCGGTTCTCTCACAGCAAGCTTGGGAGAGTGTTTCACCTCCATTATCAGGCTTCTGTGCCTAGGGGAAAGAAAAAAAAAAAAAAAAAACAAACAGACAGAATCCTCATTCAGCCTTGTGGCCAGTTGCTGAAATAAATGGTTTTCTGTGTCACCGCATGTTTATGGCCTAGGGAAGCAGAATGTTGTGTGGTACTAATGAGAGAGGTTACTTATGAAAAACGACTTCAGGAGTTTATTCTCAAGATTGTAAGTATTTTACCAGAACTACATGGTCGAAAGGTCCTACCGCGGTTTTACCTTGGCGTCCAAAACGTATGAGCTAGCTGATACGGTGTTAGGATTTACGTGGAAACTTTCCTGGTTCCTTTCGCATTAAAGGGGCAGTGTTATAAAAAAAAAAGGACTATTTTGAGCTTCATATTATGTTATAAAGATATTCCCTCATCAAAAACATACCTGGAGTGTTGATTTGATTCTTAAAGGCATCAAAGCCAACATTCGGCTTTGCACAATGCCTTGGTGGAACCGAGCGCCGCCTTCGACAATGAAGCTCCTCCTTGTAGTTTCCAAGCTCAGCACTCCACCACATCTCCCCCACTCAGCTCCTTCAGACTAGCCAGCAGCAATTAGCAAACCCCTGATGGAACTGAGCCTCTGCTGAGCTCATCATACGAGCTACTTTTTAGTGCATTGCTGGTAAAAAACATTGTTAAAGGTTTAATAGAGGAACCATGTTGTGATGACTTTCTGAAGGCGGAGTTTCAGAAGGAGCAGAAATTTCTTGAGGAGACTTGGACCCAATTTAAAGGTGCTAAATTACAAAGTTATGTCATTTCATACCTCATGTTTATAAGAACTGGAGGTAACAAAGTTACTTGATTATGTAAAATGACACTTTGTACCGGGAAAACAAACAGCACTGCCCCTTTAAAAATGAAACTATGTATTAAAAATGGCTTCAGGAGTTAAAGTTTTTAAACAAAATGGTCGATATGTCCTAAAGCACTTTTCCTTTGGGGTCCAAAACATACAAGCTCACTGATATATTGTTAAAATTTAACTGGAAACTCTCATGTTCATCCTCTTGCATTAGTAATCTCACGGTTAGGCATGGATTGGATGTGAAACTGTGGTGCCAATTCATGTCCCCTTTCTTGAAAACATAATGTAACGAACTTCCCACACTTGCCCAAAAAAAAAAAAAAAAAAAAAAAAAAAAATGCGGCTTATTTTTTTTTAACCTGCAGAGATAATTTTTTTAAGGGGGCGCCGAAAGGGGCCTT
>NW_015119528.1:0-2905 GCF_001443285.1 Poecilia latipinna
CAGTTTCCTCCAGAGTCGGAGTGTACCTGGATCACACAGCAGGTATTCTGTCCTTCTACAGCGTCTCTGAAACCATGACTCTCCTCCACAGAGTCCAGACCAGATTCACTGAACCGATACTGGCTGGAGTTTGGGTTGGTATTGGATCCTCAGCAGTGTTCAGTAAACTCAGATAGATTTCCTCTTGTCTCTCAGGTTGTTGATCAGGGTTCATGGTTCTGGTGTCTCTGCTGTTCTGATCTTCTTTATTTTTCCGGTTTAGTTCTTTGTGTTACAGGAGCCATAAAGGAAATCACTGCTGATGATTTCTTTCANTCTGATGANAGAAATATTTCATGAAAATCTAAACTTCTCTGGACTCTGATGGTTTTCCTTTAACTTTTTTATCCATGTATTTCCATGTTTTATTTGTTGTTAAATCAGTTTAGATCAAAGTGATCTGAACTTGATTCTGTTTTCTATGTTNTGATCCAGAAAACCTGAAACATCAAATCAGAACTGTTGCTGTTTTCTTCTCATATTTTAGATTTAGATCAGAAATAAATGTCTGTTGTTCGTCTTCAATAAAGAAACTTGATTACAGAGAAATGCTGAAAGTTTTCTAGTCATTTCTAATGGCAGTTTGAACTTCCTCCCCTGTTTCCACTGTGATTGTGTCTTGCTGTTGGCGTCTTCCTCACAAATTCATCCAAATCTGTGGACCTACTGGTTTGACTGGTTTCAAAGAGCGACCGTTAACATGTGTGGTCTGTGAAACTAGTTGGCTGCAGGCGGCTCAGTCTGACTAACTCACAGGGGGAAGAAGGGTGGGACACCTGGATGGAGGTGGTCAGGAACCAGGTGAGTCTTTCTCCACAGGCCAGCAGTTTCCCTCAGTTCTGGACAGGATGATACCCAGCAGGTTTAGGAAACTCAATTCACCCGTTAGATGGAGACGACTTTTGTGGTAAAAGCCCGGCCACCAGGCAAGTGCCTGGTGGCCGGGCTTTCACCCACGGAGCCCGGCCGGGCTCAGCCTGAAGAGGAGACGTGGGTCCCCCTTCCAACGGGCTCACCACCTGTAGGAGGGGCCAAAGGGGTCAGGTGCAGTGTGTAATGGGCTGTGGCTAAGGAGGGGACCCTGGCGGTCTGATCCTCAGCTGCAGAAGCTGGCTCTTGGGACGTGAAACGTCACCTCTCTGGTGGGGAAGGAACCGGCGTGAGTGTGCGAGGCTGAGAGGTTCCGGCTAGAAATAGTCGGCCTCACCTCGACGCATGGCTCTGGTTCTGGAACCAGTCTCCTTGAGAGGGGCTGGACGTACTTCCACTCTGGAGTTGCCCACGGTGAGAGGCGCCGGGCAGGAGTGGGCATACTTGTTGCCCCCCATCTTGGCGCCTGTATGTTGGGGTTTACCCCAGTGAACGAGAGGGTAGCATCCCTCCGCCTAAGGGTGGGGGGACGGGTTCTCACTGTTGTCTGTGCTTACGGGCCGAACAGCAGTTCAGATTACCCACCCTTCTTGGAGTCCTTGGAGGAGGTACTGGGGGTCCCCTCCTGGGGACTCCCTTGTTCTGCTGGGGGACTTCAACACTCACGTGGGCAATGACAGTGAGACCTGGAGGGGCGTGGTTGGGAGGAACGGCCCCCCCGGACCGAACTCGAGTGGTGTTCTGTTGTTGGACTTCTGTGCTCGTCACGGATTGTCCATCACGAACACCAAGTTCAACCATAAGGGTGTCCATATGTGCACTTGGCACCAGGACACCCTAGGCCGCAGTTCGATGATCGATTTTGCGATCGTTTCATCGGATCTGCGGCCGTATGTCTTGGACACTCGGGTGAAGAGAGGTGTGGAGCTGTCCACTGACCACTACCTGGTGGTGAGTTGGCTCCGGTGGTGGGGGAGGAAGCCGGTCAGACCTGGCAGGCCCAAACGTGTAGTGAGGGTCTGCTGGGAACGTCTGGCGGTGTTCCCTGTGAGACGGAGCTTCAACTCCCATCTCCGGCAGAACTTCGAACACGTTCCGGGGGAGGTGGGGGACATTGAGTCTGAATGGACCATGTTCCGTGCCTCATTTGCCGAGGCGGCTTATCGGAGCTGCGGCCGCAAGGTTGTTGGTGCCTGTTGCGGCGGCAACCCTCGAACCCGTTGGTGGACACCTTCGGTGAGGGATGCTGTCAAGCTGAAGAAGGAGTCCTATCGGACCTTTTTGGCCTGTGGGACTCCAGAAGCAGCTCGGGTGGTCGCTGAGGCAAAAACCCGGGCGTGGGAGGAGTTCGGAGAGGCCATGGAGAAAGACTTCCGCACGGCTTCGAGGCGATTCTGGTCCACCATCTGGCGTCTCTGGAGGGGGAAGCAGTGCAGCACCAACACTGTTTATAGTGGGGGCGGTGTGCTGCTGACCGCGTCCCCTCAACTCGGGACGTTGTGGGCCGGTGGGCGGAATACTTCGAAGACCTCCTCCACCCCACCAATATGCCTTCTGTTGAGGAAGCTGAGCCTGGGGACTCTGGGTTGGGCTCTCCAATCTCTGGGGATGGGGGCGCCGAGGGGGTCAAAAAGCTCCTCGGTGGCAGGGCCCCGGGGGTGGATGAGATCCGTCCGGAGATCCTTAAGGCTCTGGATGTTGTAGGGTTGTGTTGGCTCACGCGACTGCAATATCGCATGGACATCGGGGGCAGTTCCCCTGGATTGGCAGACTGGGGTGGTGGTCCCCCTGTTCAAAAAGGGAGGCCGGAGGGGGTGCTCCAATTACAGAGGGGTCACACTCTTAAGCCTCCCTGGTAAGGTCTATTCAGGGGTTCTGGAGAGGAGGGTCCGTCGGATAGTCGAACCTCAGATTCAGGAAGAGCAGTGTGGTTTTCGTCTTGGTCGTGGAGCACTGGACCAGCTCTACACCCTCAGCAGGGTCCTGGAGGGTGCAT